>NW_027228619.1:0-69068 GCF_037783145.1 Equus przewalskii | reverse complement strand
TGCCTTTCAGCTCTAGGGCCATGTGGCACACCCAGATCAGAAGTTCCACTCAGCCAGATCAGGCCTGCAAAGAAACTGCGTTTCACAGGCCTTTGGAAGAGATGTTCCCGGTAGGCTGTAAGAGCACTGTGCAGAGCGAGTTGTTTCTTAGCTTCCGAAAGAGCTGGAAGCAAGATGCTCTGCGGCCCAACTCTCCCTTTGGAAAGAAGCCTGCACGTTGTTCCTTTCAGCTCTAGGGCCATGTGGCACACCCAGAGCAGAAGTTCCACTTCAGCCAGATCAGGCCTGCAAAGAAACTGCGTTTCACAGGCCTCGTAAGAGATGTTCCCGGTAGGCTGTAAGAGCGCTGTGCAGAGCGAGTTGTTTTTTAGCTTCCCAAAGAGCTGGAAGCAAGATGCTCTGGGTCCCACCTCGCCCTTTTTTAAGAAGCCTGCACGTTGTGCCTTTGAGCTCTAGGTCAATGTGGCACACCCAGAGCAGAAGTTCTGCTTCAGCCAGATCAGGGCTGGGAAGAAACTGCGTTTCACAGTCCTTTGTAAGACATGTTACCCGTAGGCTGTAAGAGCCCTATGCAGAGCGAGTTGTTTCTTAGCTGCCGAAAGAGCTGGATGTTTTACGTGAGGGACTTGTCTACCCTTGTGGAATCTAGACAGAACTTTGCGCCTTGCAGCTCTAGCGCCATGTAGGACCCGGCAGAGCAGAAGTTCTACTTCAGCCAGATCAGGGCTGGGAATAACCTGCGTTTCACAGGCCTCTGTAAGACTCGTTCCCTGTAGGCTGTAAAACACCAGTGCAGAGCAAGTTGTTTCTTAGCGGCCCAAAGAGCTGGAAGCCCCACGCTGTGGGGCCTGTCTGCCCTTGAGGAATCAAGGCAGGACTTTGAGCCTTGCAACTCTAGGCCGAAGTAGGATATGGCATAGCAGCAGTTCTACCTCAGCGAGATAAGGCCTGCAAAGAAACTGCATTTCTCAGGCCTTTGCAAGAGATGCTCCCAGTTGGCTGTAAGAGAGGTCTTCAGAGCCAGTTGTTTCTTAGCTTCCCAAAGAGCTGGAAGCAAGATGCTGTGGGGCCCAACTCGCCCTTTGGAAAGAAGCCTGCTCGTTGTGCCTTTCAGCTCTAGGGCAAAGTAGCACACCCAGAGCAGAAGTCCTACTTCAGCCAGATCAGGCCTGCAAAGAAACTGCGTTTCACAGGCCTTTGGAAGAGATGTTCCCGGTAGGCTGTAAGAGCACTGTGCAGAGCGAGTTGTTTCTTAGCTTCCCAAAGAGCTGGAAGCAAGATGCTGTGGGGCCCAACTCGCCCTTTGGAAAGAAGCCTGCACGTTGTGCCTTTCAGCTCTAGGGCAAAGTAGCACACCCAGAGCAGAAGTCCTACTTCAGCCAGATCAGGCCTGCAAAGAAACTGCGTTTCACAGGCCTTTGGAAGAGATGTTCCCGGTAGGCTGTAAGAGCACTGTGCAGAGCGAGTTGTTTCTTAGCTTCCCAAAGAGCTGGAAGCAAGATGCTGTGGGGCCGAACTCGCCCTTTGGAAAGAAGCCTGCACGTTGCACCTTTCAGCTCTAGGGCAAAGTAGCACACCCAGAGCAGAAGTCCTACTTCAGCCAGATCAGGCCTGCAAAGAAACCGCGTTTCACAGGTCTCGTAAGACACGTTCCCGGTAGGCTGTAAGAGCGCTGTGCAGAGCGAGTTGTTTCTTAGCTTCCCAAAGAGCTGGAAGCAAGATGCTCTGGGTCCCACCTCGCCCTTTTTTAAGAAGCCTGCACGTTGTGCCTTTGAGCTCTAGGTCAATGTGGCACACCCAGAGCAGAAGTTCTACTGCAGCCAGATCAGGGCTGGGAAGAAACTGCGTTTCACATGCCTTTGTAAGACATGTTACCGGTAGGCTGTAAGAGCCCTATGCAGAGCAAGTTGTTTCTTAGCTGCCGAAAGAGCTGGATGTTTTACCTGTGGGACTTGTCTACCCTTGTGGAATCAAGGCAGAACTTTGCGCCTTGCAGCTCTAGCGCCATGTAGGACCCGGCAGAGCAGAAGTTCTACTTCAGCCAGATCAGGGCTGGGAATAAACTGCGTTTCACAGGGCTTTGTAAGACTCGTTCCCTGTAGGCTGTAAAACACCAGTGCAGAGCAAGTTGTTTCTTAGCTGCCCAAAGAGGTGGAAGCCCCACGCTGTGGGGTTTGTCTGCCCTTGAGGAATCAAGGCAGGACTTTGAGCCTTGCAACTCTAGGCCGAAGTAGGATATGGCATAGCAGCAGTTCTACCTCAGCGAGATAAGGCCTGCAAAGAAACTGCATTTCTCAGGCCTTTGCAAGAGATGCTCCCGGTTGGCTGTAAGAGAGGTCTGCAGAGCGAGTTGTTTCTTAGCTTCCCAAAGAGCTGGAAGCAAGAGGCTTTGGGGCCCAACACGCCCTTTGGAAAGAAGGCTGCACGTTGTGCCTTTCAGCTCTAGGGCCATGTGGCACACCCAGAGCAGAAGTTCTACTTCAGCCAGATCAGGCCTGCAAAGAAACTGCGTTTCACAGGCCTTTGTAAGAGATGTTCCCGGTAGGCTGTAAGAGCACTGTGCACAGCAAGTTGTTTCTTTGCTGCCGAAAGAGCCGGAAGCTGGACCTGAGGGACTTGTCTACCCTTGTGGAAAAAAGGGAGGACTTTGTGCCTTGCAGCTGTAGCGCCATGTAGGACCCGGCAGAGCAGAAGTTCTACTTCAGCCAGATCAGGGCTGGGAAGAAACTGCGTTTCACAGGTCTTTGTAAGACTCGTTCCCTGTAGGCTGTAAAACACCAGTGCAGAGCAAGATGTTTCTTAGCTGCCTAAAGAGGTGGAAGCCCCACGCTGTGGGGCCTGTCTGCCCTTGAGGAGTCAAGGCAGGACTTTGAGCCTTGCAACTCTAGGCCGATGTAGGACACAGCATAGCAGCAGTTCTACCTCAGCGAGATAAGGCCTGCAAAGAAACTGCATTTCTCAGGCCTTTGCAAGAGATGCTCCCGGTGGGCTGTAAGAGAGGTCTGCAGAGCGAGTTGTTTCTTAGCTTCCCAAAGAGCTGGAAGCAAGAGGCTTTGGGGCCCAACACGCCCTTTGGAAAGAAGCCTGCACATTGTGCCTTTCAGCCTAGGGCCATGTGGCACACCCAGAGCAGAAGTTCTACTTCAGCCAGATCAGGCCTGCAAAGAAACTGCGTTTCACAGGCCTTTGGAAGAGATGTTCCCGGTAGGCTGTAAGAGCACTGTGCAGAGCGAGTTGTTTCTTAGCTTCCCAAAGAGCTGGAAGCAAGATGCTGTGGGGCCCAACTCGCCCTTTGGAAAGAAGCCTGCACGTTGTGCCTTTCAGCTCTAGGGCAAAGTAGCACACCCAGAGCAGAAGTCCTACTTCAGCCAGATCAGGCCTGCAAAGAAACTGCGTTTCACAGGCCTTTGGAAGAGATGTTCCCGGTAGGCTGTAAGAGCACTGTGCAGAGCGAGTTGTTTCTTAGCTTCCCAAAGAGCTGGAAGCAAGATGCTGTGGGGCCCAACTCGCCCTTTGGAAAGAAGCCTGCACGTTGCACCTTTCAGCTCTAGGGCAAAGTAGCACACCCAGAGCAGAAGTCCTACTTCAGCCAGATCAGGCCTGCAAAGAAACCGCGTTTCACAGGTCTCGTAAGAGACGTTCCCGGTAGGCTGTAAGAGCGCTGTGCAGAGCGAGTTGTTTCTTAGCTTCCCAAAGAGCTGGAAGCAAGATGCTCTGGGTCCCACCTCGCCCTTTTTTAAGAAGCCTGCACGTTGTGCCTTTGAGCTCTAGGTCAATGTGGCACGCCCAGAGCAGAAGTTCTACTTCAGCCAGATCAGGGCTGGGAAGAAACTGCATTTCACAGTCCTTTGTAAGACATGTTACCGGTAGGCTGTAAGAGCCCTATGCAGAGCGAGTTGTTTCTTAGCTGCCGAAAGAGCTGGATGTTTTACCTGTGGGACTTGTCTACCCTTGTGGAATCAAGGCAGAACTTTGCGCCTTGCAGCTCTAGCGCCATGTAGGACCCGGCAGAGCAGAAGTTCTACTTCAGCCAGATCAGGGCTGGGAATAAACTGCGTTTCACAGGGCTTTGTAAGACTCGTTCCCTGTAGGCTGTAAAACACCAGTGCAGAGCAAGTTGTTTCTTAGCTGCCCAAAGAGGTGGAAGCCCCATGCTGTGGGGTTTGTCTGCCCTTGAGGAATCAAGGCAGGACTTTGAGCCTTGCAACTCTAGGCCGAAGTAGGATATGGCATAGCAGCAGTTCTACCTCAGCGAGATAAGGCCTGCAAAGAAACTGCATTTCTCAGGCCTTTGCAAGAGATGCTCCCGGTTGGCTGTAAGAGAGGTCTGCAGAGCGAGTTGTTTCTTAGCTTCCCAAAGAGCTGGAAGCAAGAGGCTTTGCGGCCCAACACGCCCTTTGGAAAGAAGGCTGCACGTTGTGCCTTTCAGCTCTAGGGCCATGTGGCACACCCAGAGCAGAAGTTCTACTTCAGCCAGATCAGGCCTGCAAAGAAACTGCATTTCACAGGCCTTTGTAAGAGATGTTCCCGGTAGGCTGTAAGAGCACTGTGCACAGCAAGTTGTTTCTTTGCTGCCGAAAGAGCTGGAAGCTGGACCTGAGGGACTTGTCTACCCTTGTGGAAAAAAGGGAGGACTTTGTGCCTTGCAGCTGTAGCGCCATGTAGGACCCGGCAGAGCAGAAGTTCTACTTCAGCCAGATCAGGGCTGGGAAGAAACTGCGTTTCACAGGTCTTTGTAAGACTCGTTCCCTGTAGGCTGTAAAACACCAGTGCAGAGCAAGATGTTTCTTAGCTGCCTAAAGAGTTGGAAGCCCCACGCTGTGGGGCCTGTCTGCCCTTGAGGAGTCAAGGCAGGACTTTGAGCCTTGCAACTCTAGGCCGATGTAGGACACAGCATAGCAGCAGTTCTACCTCAGCGAGATAAGGCCTGCAAAGAAACTGCATTTCTCAGGCCTTTGCAAGAGATGCTCCCGGTGGGCTGTAAGAGAGGTCTGCAGAGCGAGTTGTTTCTTAGCTTCCCAAAGAGCTGGAAGCAAGAGGCTTTGGGGCCCAACACGCCCTTTGGAAAGAAGCCTGCACGTTGTGCCTTTCAGCCTAGGGCCATGTGGCACACCCAGAGCAGAAGTTCTACTTCAGCCAGATCAGGCCTGCAAAGAAACTGCGTTTCACAGGCCTTTGGAAGAGATGTTCCCGGTAGGCTGTAAAAGCACTGTGCAGATCGAGTTGTTTCTTAGCTTCCCAAAGAGCTGGAAGCAAGATGCTGTGGGGCCCAACTCGCCCTTTGGAAAGAAGCCTGCACGTTGTGCCTTTCAGCTCTAGGGCAAAGTAGAACACCCAGAGCAGAAGTCCTACTTCAGGCAGATCAGGCCTGCAAAGAAACTGCGTTTCACAGGCCTTTGTAAGACATGTTCCAGGTAGGCTGGAAGAGCCCTGTGCACAGCAAGCTGTTTCTTAGCTGCTCCAAGAGCTGGAAGCTGGACGCTGAGGTACTAGTCTCCCCTTTGGGGAAACAAGGCAGGACGTTGTGCCTTGCATCTCTAGGGCCATGTTGCACACGGCAGAGCAGAAGTTCTACTTCAGCCAGATCAGGGCTGGGAAGAAACTGCGTTTCACAGGCCTTTGTAAGACTCGTTCCCTGTAGGCTGTAAAACACCAGTGCAGAGCAAGTTGTTTCTTAGCTGCCCAAAGAGGTGGAAGCCCCATGCTGTGGGGTTTGTCTGCCCTTGAGGAATCAAGGCAGGACTTTGAGCCTTGCAACTCTAGGCCGAAGTAGGATATGGCATAGCAGCAGTTCTACCTCAGCGAGATAAGGCCTGCAAAGAAACTGCATTTCTCAGGCCTTTGCAAGAGATGCTCCCGGTTGGCTGTAAGAGAGGTCTGCAGAGCGAGTTGTTTCTTAGCTTCCCAAAGAGCTGGAAGCAAGAGGCTTTGGGGCCCAACACGCCCTTTGGAAAGAAGGCTGCACGTTGTGCCTTTCAGCTCTAGGGCCATGTGGCACACCCAGAGCAGAAGTTCTACTTCAGCCAGATCAGGCCTGCAAAGAAACTGCGTTTCACAGGCCTTTGTAAGAGATGTTCCCGGTAGGCTGTAAGAGCACTGTGCACAGCAAGTTGTTTCTTTGCTGCCGAAAGACCCGGAAGCTGGACCTGAGGGACTTGTCTACCCTTGTGGAAAAAAGGGAGGACTTTGTGCCTTGCAGCTGTAGCGCCATGTAGGACCCGGCAGAGCAGAAGTTCTACTTCAGCCAGATCAGGGCTGGGAAGAAACTGCGTTTCACAGGTCTTTGTAAGACTCGTTCCCTGTAGGCTGTAAAACACCAGTGCAGAGCAAGATGTTTCTTAGCTGCCTAAAGAGGTGGAAGCCCCACGCTGTGGGGCCTGTCTGCCCTTGAGGAGTCAAGGCAGGACTTTGAGCCTTGCAACTCTAGGCCGATGTAGGACACAGCATAGCAGCAGTTCAACCTCAGCGAGATAAGGCCTGCAAAGAAACTGCATTTCTCAGGCCTTTGCAAGAGATGCTCCCGGTGGGCTGTAAGAGAGGTCTGCAGAGCGAGTTGTTTCTTAGCTTCCCAAAGAGCTGGAAGCAAGAGGCTTTGGGGCCCAACACGCCCTTTGGAAAGAAGCCTGCACGTTGTGCCTTTCAGCCTAGGGCCATGTGGCACACCCAGAGCAGAAGTTCTACTTCAGCCAGATCAGGCCTGCAAAGAAACTGCGTTTCACAGGCCTTTGGAAGAGATGTTCCCGGTAGGCTGTAAAAGCACTGTGCAGATCGAGTTGTTTCTTAGCTTCCCAAAGAGCTGGAAGCAAGATGCTGTGGGGCCCAACTCGCCCTTTGGAAAGAAGCCTGCACGTTGTGCCTTTCAGCTCTAGGGCAAAGTAGCACACCCAGAGCAGAAGTCCTACTTCAGCCAGATCAGGCCTGCAAAGAAACTGCGTTTCACAGGCCTTTGGAAGAGATGCTCCCAGTAGGCTGTAAGAGCACTGTGCAGAGCGAGTTGTTTCCTACCTTCCCAAAGAGCTGGAAGCAAGATGCTGTGGGGCCCAACTCGCCCTTTGGAAAGAAGCCTGCACGTTGTGCCTTTCAGCTCTAGGGCAAAGTAGAACACCCAGAGCAGAAGTCCTACTTCAGGCAGATCAGGCCTGCAAAGAAACTGCGTTTCACAGGCCTTTGTAAGACATGTTCCAGGTAGGCTGGAAGAGCCCTGTGCACAGCAAGCTGTTTCTTAGCTGCTCCAAGAGCTGGAAGCTGGACGCTGAGGTACTAGTCTCCCCTTTGGGGAAACAAGGCAGGACTTTGTGCCTTGCATCTCTAGGGCCATGTTGCACACGGCAGAGCAGAAGTTCTACTTCAGCCAGATCAGGGCTGGGAATAAACTGCGTTTCACAGGCCTTTGTAAGACTCGTTCCCTGTAGTCTGTAAAACACCAGTGCAGAGCAAGTTGTTTCTTAGCGGCCCAAAGAGGTGGAAGCCCCACGCTGTGGGGCCTGTCTGCCCTTGAGGAATCAAGGCAGGACTTTGAGCCTTGCAACTCTAGACCGAAGTAGGATATGGCATAGCAGCAGTTCTACCTCAGCGAGATAAGGCCTGCAAAGAAACTGCATTTCTCAGGCCTTTGCAAGAGATGCTCCCGGTTGGCTGTAAGAGAGGTCTGCAGAGCGAGTTGTTTCTTAGCTTCCCAAAGAGCTGGAAGCAAGAGGCTTTGGGGCCCAACACGCCCTGTGGAAAGAAGCCTGCACGTTGTGCCTTTCAGCTCTAGGGCCATGTGGCACACCCAGAGCAGAAGTTCTACTTCAGCCAGATCAGGCCTGCAAAGAAACTGACTTTCACAGGCCTTTGTAAGAGATGTTCCCGGTAGGCTGTAAGAGCACTGTGCAGAGCGAGTTGTTTCTTAGCTTCCCAAAGAGCTGGAAGCAAGATGCTCTGCGGCCCAACTCTCCCTTTGGAAAGAAGCGTGCACGTTGTGCCTTTCAGCTCTAGGGCCATGTGGCACACCCAGAGCAGAAGTTCCACTTCAGCCAGATCAGGCCTGCAAAGAAACTGCGTTTCACAGGCCTTTGTAAGAGATGTTCCCAGTAGGCTGTAAGAGCACTGTGCAGAGCGAGTTGTTTCTTTGCTTCCCAAAGAGCTGGAAGCAAGATGCTCTGCGGCCCAACTCTCCCTTTGGAAAGACTCCTGCACGTTGTTCCTTTCAGCTCTAGGGCCATGTGGCACACCCAGAGCAGAAGTTCCACTTCAGCCAGATCAGGCCTGCAAAGAAACTGCGTTTCACAGGCCTTCCTAAGAGATGTTCCCGGTAGGCTGTAAGAGCGCTGTGCAGAGCGAGTTGTTTCTTAGCTTCCCAAAGAGCTGGAAGCAAGATGCTCTGGGTCCCACCTCGCCCTTTTTTAAGAAGCCTGCACGTTGTGCCTTTGAGCTCTAGGTCAATGTGGTACACCCAGAGCAGAAGTTCTACTTCAGCCAGATCAGGGCTGGGAAGAAACTGCGTTTCACAGTCCTTTGTAAGACATGTTCCCGGTAGGCTGTAAGAGCCCTATACAGAGCGAGTTGTTTCTGAGCTGCCGAAATAGCTGGATGTTTTACCTGAGGGACTTGTCTACCCTTGTGGAATCAAGGCAGAGCTTTGCGCCTTGCAGCTCTAGCGCCATGTAGGACCCGGCAGAGCAGAAGTTCTACTTCAGCCAGATCAGGGCTGGGAATAAACTGCGTTTCACAGGCCTTTGTAAGACTCGTTCCCTGTAGGCTGTAAAACACCAGTGCAGAGCAAGTTGTTTCTTAGCTGCCCAAAGAGGTGGAAGCCCCATGCTGTGGGGTTTGTCTGCCCTTGAGGAATCAAGGCAGGACTTTGAGCCTTGCAACTCTAGGCCGAAGTAGGATATGGCATAGCAGCAGTTCTACCTCAGCGAGATAAGGCCTGCAAAGAAACTGCATTTCTCAGGCCTTTGCAAGAGATGCTCCCGGTTGGCTGTAAGAGAGGTCTGCAGAGCGAGTTGTTTCTTAGCTTCCCAAAGAGCTGGAAGCAAGAGGCTTTGGGGCCCAACACGCCCTTTGGAAAGAAGGCTGCACGTTGTGCCTTTCAGCTCTAGGGCCATGTGGCACACCCAGAGCAGAAGTTCTACTTCAGCCAGATCAGGCCTGCAAAGAAACTGCGTTTCACAGGCCTTTGTAAGAGATGTTCCCGGTAGGCTGTAAGAGCACTGTGCACAGCAAGTTGTTTCTTTGCTGCCGAAAGACCCGGAAGCTGGACCTGAGGGACTTGTCTACCCTTGTGGAAAAAAGGGAGGACTTTGTGCCTTGCAGCTGTAGCGCCATGTAGGACCCGGCAGAGCAGAAGTTCTACTTCAGCCAGATCAGGGCTGGGAAGAAACTGCGTTTCACAGGTCTTTGTAAGACTCGTTCCCTGTAGGCTGTAAAACACCAGTGCAGAGCAAGATGTTTCTTAGCTGCCTAAAGAGGTGGAAGCCCCACGCTGTGGGGCCTGTCTGCCCTTGAGGAGTCAAGGCAGGACTTTGAGCCTTGCAACTCTAGGCCGATGTAGGACACAGCATAGCAGCAGTTCTACCTCAGCGAGATAAGGCCTGCAAAGAAACTGCATTTCTCAGGCCTTTGCAAGAGATGCTCCCGGTGGGCTGTAAGAGAGGTCTGCAGAGCGAGTTGTTTCTTAGCTTCCCAAAGAGCTGGAAGCAAGAGGCTTTGGGGCCCAACACGCCCTTTGGAAAGAAGCCTGCACGTTGTGCCTTTCAGCCTAGGGCCATGTGGCACACCCAGAGCAGAAGTTCTACTTCAGCCAGATCAGGCCTGCAAAGAAACTGCGTTTCACAGGCCTTTGGAAGAGATGTTCCCGGTAGGCTGTAAAAGCACTGTGCAGATCGAGTTGTTTCTTAGCTTCCCAAAGAGCTGGAAGCAAGATGCTGTGGGGCCCAACTCGCCCTTTGGAAAGAAGCCTGCACGTTGTGCCTTTCAGCTCTAGGGCAAAGTAGCACACCCAGAGCAGAAGTCCTACTTCAGCCAGATCAGGCCTGCAAAGAAACTGCGTTTCACAGGCCTTTGGAAGAGATGCTCCCAGTAGGCTGTAAGAGCACTGTGCAGAGCGAGTTGTTTCCTACCTTCCCAAAGAGCTGGAAGCAAGATGCTGTGGGGCCCAACTCGCCCTTTGGAAAGAAGCCTGCACGTTGTGCCTTTCAGCTCTAGGGCAAAGTAGAACACCCAGAGCAGAAGTCCTACTTCAGGCAGATCAGGCCTGCAAAGAAACTGCGTTTCACAGGCCTTTGTAAGACATGTTCCAGGTAGGCTGGAAGAGCCCTGTGCACAGCAAGCTGTTTCTTAGCTGCTCCAAGAGCTGGAAGCTGGACGCTGAGGTACTAGTCTCCCCTTTGGGGAAACAAGGCAGGACTTTGTGCCTTGCATCTCTAGGGCCATGTTGCACACGGCAGAGCAGAAGTTCCACTTCAGCCAGATCAGGGCTGGGAATAAACTGCGTTTCACAGGCCTTTGTAAGACTCGTTCCCTGTAGTCTGTAAAACACCAGTGCAGAGCAAGTTGTTTCTTAGCGGCCCAAAGAGGTGGAAGCCCCACGCTGTGGGGCCTGTCTGCCCTTGAGGAATCAAGGCAGGACTTTGAGCCTTGCAACTCTAGACCGAAGTAGGATATGGCATAGCAGCAGTTCTACCTCAGCGAGATAAGGCCTGCAAAGAAACTGCATTTCTCAGGCCTTTGCAAGAGATGCTCCCGGTTGGCTGTAAGAGAGGTCTGCAGAGCGAGTTGTTTCTTAGCTTCCCAAAGAGCTGGAAGCAAGAGGCTTTGGGGCCCAACACGCCCTGTGGAAAGAAGCCTGCACGTTGTGCCTTTCAGCTCTAGGGCCATGTGGCACACCCAGAGCAGAAGTTCTACTTCAGCCAGATCAGGCCTGCAAAGAAACTGACTTTCACAGGCCTTTGTAAGAGATGTTCCCGGTAGGCTGTAAGAGCACTGTGCAGAGCGAGTTGTTTCTTAGCTTCCCAAAGAGCTGGAAGCAAGATGCTCTGCGGCCCAACTCTCCCTTTGGAAAGAAGCGTGCACGTTGTGCCTTTCAGCTCTAGGGCCATGTGGCACACCCAGAGCAGAAGTTCCACTTCAGCCAGATCAGGCCTGCAAAGAAACTGCGTTTCACAGGCCTTTGTAAGAGATGTTCCCAGTAGGCTGTAAGAGCACTGTGCAGAGCGAGTTGTTTCTTTGCTTCCCAAAGAGCTGGAAGCAAGATGCTCTGCGGCCCAACTCTCCCTTTGGAAAGACTCCTGCACGTTGTTCCTTTCAGCTCTAGGGCCATGTGGCACACCCAGAGCAGAAGTTCCACTTCAGCCAGATCAGGCCTGCAAAGAAACTGCGTTTCACAGGCCTTCCTAAGAGATGTTCCCGGTAGGCTGTAAGAGCGCTGTGCAGAGCGAGTTGTTTCTTAGCTTCCCAAAGAGCTGGAAGCAAGATGCTCTGGGTCCCACCTCGCCCTTTTTTAAGAAGCCTGCACGTTGTGCCTTTGAGCTCTAGGTCAATGTGGTACACCCAGAGCAGAAGTTCTACTTCAGCCAGATCAGGGCTGGGAAGAAACTGCGTTTCACAGTCCTTTGTAAGACATGTTCCCGGTAGGCTGTAAGAGCCCTATACAGAGCGAGTTGTTTCTGAGCTGCCGAAATAGCTGGATGTTTTACCTGAGGGACTTGTCTACCCTTGTGGAATCAAGGCAGAGCTTTGCGCCTTGCAGCTCTAGCGCCATGTAGGACCCGGCAGAGCAGAAGTTCTACTTCAGCCAGATCAGGGCTGGGAATAAACTGCGTTTCACAGGCCTTCGTAAGAGATGTTCCCGGTTGGCTGTAAGAGCGCTGTGCAGAGCGAGTTGTTTCTTAGCTTCCCAAGAGCTGGAAGCAAGATGCTCTGGGTCCGACCTCGCCATTTTTTAAGAAGCCTGCACGTTGTGCCTTTGAGCTCTAGGTCAATGTGGCACACGCAGAGCAGAAGTTCTACTTCAGCCAGATCAGGGCTGGGAAGAAACTGCGTTTCACAGGCCTTTGTAAGACTCGTTCCCTGTAGGCTGTAAAACACCAGTGCAGAGCAAGTTGTTTCTTAGCGGCCCAAAGAGGTGGAAGCCCCACGCTGTGGGGCCTGTCTGCCCTTGAGGAATCAAGGCAGGACTTTGAGCCTTGCAACTCTAGGCCGAAGTAGGATATGGCATAGCAGCAGTTCTACCTCAGCGAGATAAGGCCTGCAAAGAAACTGCATTTCTCAGGCCTTTGCAAGAGATGCTCCCGGTTGGCTGTAAGAGAGGTCTGCAGAGCCAGTTGTTTCTTAGCTTCCCAAAGAGCTGGAAGGAAGATGCTTTTGGGCCCAACTCGCCCTTTGGAAAGAAGACTGCGGGGTGTGCCTTTCAGCTCCAGGCCAATGTAGCACACCCAGAGCAGAAGTTCTACTTCAGCCAGATCAGGCCTGCAAAGAAACTGCGTTTCACAGGCCTTTGGAAGAGATGTTCCCGGTAGGCTGTAAGAGCACTGTGCAGAGCGAGTTGTTTCTTAGCTGCCGAAAGAGCTGGAAGCAGGACCTGAGGGACTTGTCTACCCTTGTGGAAATAAGGGAGGACTTTGTGCCTTGCAGCTCTAGCGCCATGTAGGACTCGGGAGAGCAGAAGTTCTACTTCAGCCAGATCAGGGCTGGGAAGAAACTGCGTTTCACAGGCCTTTGGAAGAGATGTTCCCGGTAGGCTGTAAGAGCACTGTGCAGAGCGAGTTGTTTCTTAGCTTCCCAAAGAGATGGAAGCAAGATGCTGTGGGGCCCAACTCGCCCTTTGGAAAGAAGCCTGCACGTGGTGCCTTTCAGCTCTAGGGCAAAGTAGCACACCCAGAGCAGAAGACCTACTTCAGCCAGATCAGGCCTGCAAAGAAACTGCGTTTCACATTCCTTTGGAAGAGATGTTCCCACTAGGCTGTAACAGCACTGTGCAGAGCGAGTTGTATCTTAGCTTCCCAAAGAGCTGGAAGCAAGATGCTGTGGCGCCCAACTCGCCCTTTGGAAAGAAGCCTGCACGTTGTGCCTTTCAGCTCTAGGGCAAAGTAGCACACCCAGAGCAGAAGTCCTACTTCAGCCAGATCAGGCCTGCAAAGAAACTGCGTTTCACAGGCCTTTGGAAGAGATGCTCCCGGTAGGCATTAAGAGCACTGTGCAGAGCGGGTTGTTTCTTAGCTTCCCAAAGAGCTGGAAGCAAGATGCAGTGGGGCCCAACTCGCCCTTTGGAAAGAAGCCTGCTCGTTGTGCCTTTCAGCTCTAGGGCAAAGTAGCACACCCAGAGCAGAAGTCCTACTTCAGCCAGATCAGGCCTGCAAAGAAACTGCGTTTCACAGGCCTTTGGAAGAGATGTTCCCGGTAGGCTGTAAGAGCACTGTGCAGAGCGAGTTGTTTCTTAGCTTCCCAAAGAGCTGGAAGCAAGATGCTGTGGGGCCCAACTCGCCCTTTGGAAAGAAGCCTGCACGTTGTGCCTTTCAGCTCTAGGGCAAAGTAGCACACCCAGAGCAGAAGTCCTACTTCAGCCAGATCAGGCCTGCAAAGAAACTGCGTTTCACAGGCCTTTGGAAGAGATGTTCCCGGTAGGCTGTAAGAGCACTGTGCAGAGCGAGTTGTTTCTTAGCTTCCCAAAGAGCTGGAAGCAAGATGCTGTGGGGCCCAACTCGCCCTTTGGAAAGAAGCCTGCACGTTGCACCTTTCAGCTCTAGGGCAAAATAGCACACCCAGAGCAGAAGTCCTACTTCAGCCAGATCAGGCCTGCAAAGAAACCGCGTTTCACAGGTCTCGTAAGAGACGTTCCCGGTAGGCTGTAAGAGCGCTGTGCAGAGCGAGTTGTTTCTTAGCTTCCCAAAGAGCTGGAAGCAAGATGCTCTGGGTCCCACCTCGCCCTTTTTTAAGAAGCCTGCACGTTGTGCCTTTGAGCTCTAGGTCAATGTGGCACACCCAGAGCAGAAGTTCTACTGCAGCCAGATCAGGGCTGGGAAGAAACTGCGTTTCACATGCCTTTGTAAGACATGTTACCGGTAGGCTGTAAGAGCCCTATGCAGAGCAAGTTGTTTCTTAGCTGCCGAAAGAGCTGGATGTTTTACCTGTGGGACTTGTCTACCCTTGTGGAATCAAGGCAGAACTTTGCGCCTTGCAGCTCTAGCGCCATGTAGGACCCGGCAGAGCAGAAGTTCTACTTCAGCCAGATCAGGGCTGGGAATAAACTGCGTTTCACAGGGCTTTGTAAGACTCGTTCCCTGTAGGCTGTAAAACACCAGTGCAGAGCAAGTTGTTTCTTAGCTGCCCAAAGAGGTGGAAGCCCCACGCTGTGGGGTTTGTCTGCCCTTGAGGAATCAAGGCAGGACTTTGAGCCTTGCAACTCTAGGCCGAAGTAGGATATGGCATAGCAGCAGTTCTACCTCAGCGAGATAAGGCCTGCAAAGAAACTGCATTTCTCAGGCCTTTGCAAGAGATGCTCCCGGTTGGCTGTAAGAGAGGTCTGCAGAGCGAGTTGTTTCTTAGCTTCCCAAAGAGCTGGAAGCAAGAGGCTTTGGGGCCCCACACGCCCTTTGGAAAGAAGGCTGCACGTTGTGCCTTTCAGCTCTAGGGCCATGTGGCACACCCAGAGCAGAAGTTCTACTTCAGCCAGATCAGGCCTGCAAAGAAACTGCGTTTCACAGGCCTTTGTAAGAGATGTTCCCGGTAGGCTGTAAGAGCACTGTGCACAGCAAGTTGTTTCTTTGCTGCCGAAAGAGCTGGAAGCTGGACCTGAGGGACTTGTCTACCCTTGTGGAAAAAAGGGAGGACTTTGTGCCTTGCAGCTGTAGCGCCATGTAGGACCCGGCAGAGCAGAAGTTCTACTTCAGCCAGATCAGGGCTGGGAAGAAACTGCGTTTCACAGGTCTTTGTAAGACTCGTTCCCTGTAGGCTGTAAAACACCAGTGCAGAGCAAGATGTTTCTTAGCTGCCTAAAGAGGTGGAAGCCCCACGCTGTGGGGCCTGTCTGCCCTTGAGGAGTCAAGGCAGGACTTTGAGCCTTGCAACTCTAGGCCGATGTAGGACACAGCATAGCAGCAGTTCTACCTCAGCGAGATAAGGCCTGCAAAGAAACTGCATTTCTCAGGCCTTTGCAAGAGATGCTCCCGGTGGGCTGTAAGAGAGGTCTGCAGAGCGAGTTGTTTCTTAGCTTCCCAAAGAGCTGGAAGCAAGAGGCTTTGGGGCCCAACACGCCCTTTGGAAAGAAGCCTGCACATTGTGCCTTTCAGCCTAGGGCCATGTGGCACACCCAGAGCAGAAGTTCTACTTCAGCCAGATCAGGCCTGCAAAGAAACTGCGTTTCACAGGCCTTTGGAAGAGATGTTCCCGGTAGGCTGTAAGAGCACTGTGCAGAGCGAGTTGTTTCTTAGCTTCCCAAAGAGCTGGAAGCAAGATGCTGTGGGGCCCAACTCGCCCTTTGGAAAGAAGCCTGCACGTTGTGCCTTTCAGCTCTAGGGCAAAGTAGCACACCCAGAGCAGAAGTCCTACTTCAGCCAGATCAGGCCTGCAAAGAAACTGCGTTTCACAGGCCTTTGGAAGAGATGTTCCCGGTAGGCTGTAAGAGCACTGTGCAGAGCGAGTTGTTTCTTAGCTTCCCAAAGAGCTGGAAGCAAGATGCTGTGGGGCCCAACTCGCCCTTTGGAAAGAAGCCTGCACGTTGCACCTTTCAGCTCTAGGGCAAAGTAGCACACCCAGAGCAGAAGTCCTACTTCAGCCAGATCAGGCCTGCAAAGAAACCGCGTTTCACAGGTCTCGTAAGAGACGTTCCCGGTAGGCTGTAAGAGCGCTGTGCAGAGCGAGTTGTTTCTTAGCTTCCCAAAGAGCTGGAAGCAAGATGCTCTGGGTCCCACCTCGCCCTTTTTTAAGAAGCCTGCACGTTGTGCCTTTGAGCTCTAGGTCAATGTGGCACGCCCAGAGCAGAAGTTCTACTTCAGCCAGATCAGGGCTGGGAAGAAACTGCGTTTCACAGTCCTTTGTAAGACATGTTACCGGTAGGCTGTAAGAGCCCTATGCAGAGCGAGTTGTTTCTTAGCTGCCGAAAGAGCTGGATGTTTTACCTGTGGGACTTGTCTACCCTTGTGGAATCAAGGCAGAACTTTGTGCCTTGCAGCTGTAGCGCCATGTAGGACCCGGCAGAGCAGAAGTTCTACTTCAGCCAGATCAGGGCTGGGAAGAAACTGCGTTTCACAGGTCTTTGTAAGAGATGTTCCCGGTAGGCTGTAAAACACCAGTGCAGAGCAAGTTGTTTCTTAGCTGCCCAAAGAGGTGGAAGCCCCACGCTGTGGGGCCTGTCTGCCCTTGAGGAATCAAGGCAGGACTTTGAGCCTTGCAACTCTAGGCCGAAGTAGGATATGGCATAGCAGCAGTTCTACCTCAGCGAGATAAGGCCTGCAAAGAAACTGCATTTCTCAGGCCTTTGCAAGAGATGCTCCCGGTTGGCTGTAAGAGAGGTCTGCAGAGCGAGTTGTTTCTTAGCTTCCCAAAGAGCTGGAAGCAAGAGGCTTTGGGGCCCAACACGCCCTTTGGAAAGAAGGCTGCACGTTGTGCCTTTCAGCTCTAGGGCCATGTGGCACACCCAGAGCAGAAGTTCTACTTCAGCCAGATCAGGCCTGCAAAGAAACTGCGTTTCATAGGCCTTTGTAAGAGATGTTCCCGGTAGGCTGTAAGAGCACTGTGCACAGCAAGTTGTTTCTTTGCTGCCGAAAGAGCTGGAAGCTGGACCTGAGGGACTTGTCTACCCTTGTGGAAAAAAGGGAGGACTTTGTGCCTTGCAGCTGTAGCGCCATGTAGGACCCGGCAGAGCAGAAGTTCTACTTCAGCCAGATCAGGGCTGGGAAGAAACTGCGTTTCACAGGTCTTTGTAAGACTCGTTCCCTGTAGGCTGTAAAACACCAGTGCAGAGCAAGATGTTTCTTAGCTGCCTAAAGAGGTGGAAGCCCCACGCTGTGGGGCCTGTCTGCCCTTGAGGAGTCAAGGCAGGACTTTGAGCCTTGCAACTCTAGGCCGATGTAGGACACAGCATAGCAGCAGTTCTACCTCAGCGAGATAAGGCCTGCAAAGAAACTGCATTTCTCAGGCCTTTGCAAGAGATGCTCCCGGTGGGCTGTAAGAGAGGTCTGCAGAGCGAGTTGTTTCTTAGCTTCCCAAAGAGCTGGAAGCAAGAGGCTTTGGGGCCCAACACGCCCTTTGGAAAGAAGCCTGCACGTTGTGCCTTTCAGCTCTAGGGCAAAGTAGCACACCCAGAGCAGAAGTCCTACTTCAGCCAGATCAGGCCTGCAAAGAAACAGCGTTTCACAGGCCTTTGGAAGAGATGCTCCCGGTAGGCTGTAAGAGCACTGTGCAGAGCGAGTTGTTTCTTATCTTCCCAAAGAGCTGGAAGCAACATGTGGTGGGGCCCAACTCGCCCTTTGGAAAGAAGCCTGCACGTTGTGCCTTTCAGCTCTAGGGCAATGTAGCACACCCAGAGCAGAAGTCCTACTTCAGCCAGATCAGGCTTGCAAAGAAACTGCGTTTCACAGGCCTTTGTAAGAGATGTTCCCGGTAGGCTGTAAGAGCACTGTGCAGAGCGAGTTGTTTCTTAGCTTCCCAAAGAGCTGGAAGCAAGATGCTCTGCGGCCCAACTCTCCCTTTGGAAAGAAGCGTGCACGTTGTGCCTTTCAGCTCTAGGGCCATGTGGCACACCCAGAGCAGAAGTTCCACTTCAGCCAGATCAGGCCTGCAAAGAAACTGCATTTCACAGGCCTTTGTAAGAGATGTTCCCGGTAGGCTGTAAGAGCACTGTGCAGACCGAGTTGTTTCTTAGCCTCCCAAAGAGCTGGAAGCAAGATGCTCTGCGGCCCAACTCTCCCTTTGGAAAGAAGCCTGCACGTTGTTCCTTTCAGCTCTAGGGCTATGTGGCACACCCAGAGCAGAAGTTCCACTTCAGCCAGATCAGGCCTGCAAGGAAACTGCGTTTCACAGGCCTTTGGAAGAGATGTTTCCGGTAGGCTGTAAGAGCGCTGTGCAGAGCGAGTTGTTTCTTAGCTTCCCAAAGAGCTGGAAGCAAGATGCTCTGGGTCCCACCTCGCCCTTTTTTAAGAAGCCTGCACGTTGTGCCTTTGAGCTCTAGGTCAATGTGGTACACCCAGAGCAGAAGTTCTACTTCAGCCAGATCAGGGCTGGGAAGAAACTGCGTTTCACAGTCCTTTGTAAGACATGTTCCCGGTAGGCTGTAAGAGCCCTATACAGAGCGAGTTGTTTCTGAGCTGCCGAAATAGCTGGATGTTTTAACTGAGGGACTTGTCTACCCTTGTGGAATCAAGGCAGAGCTTTGCGCCTTGCAGCTCTAGCGCCATGTAGGACCCGGCAGAGCAGAAGTTCTACTTCAGCCAGATCAGGGCTGGGAAGAAACTGCGTTTCACAGGCCTTTGTAAGACTCGTTCCCTGTAGGCTGTAAAACACCAGTGCAGAGCAAGTTGTTTCTTAGCGGCCCAAAGAGGTGGAAGCCCCACGCTGTGGGGCATGTCTGCCCTTGAGGAATCAAGGCAGGACTTTGAGCCTTGCAACTCTAGGCCGAAGTAGGATATGGCATAGCAGCAGTTCTACCTCAGCGAGATAAGGCCTGCAAAGAAACTGCATTTCTCAGGCCTTTGCAAGAGATGCTCCCAGTTGGCTGTAAGAGAGGTCTGCAGAGCCAGTTGTTTCTTAGCTTCCCAAAGAGCTGGAAGGAAGATGCTTTTGGGCCCAACTCGCCCTTTGGAAAGAAGACTGCGGGTTGTGCCTTTCAGCTCCAGGCCAATGTAGCACACCCAGAGCAGAAGTTCTACTTCAGCCAGATCAGGCCTGCAAAGAAACTGCATTTCACAGGCCTTTGTAAGAGATGTTCCCGGTAGGCTGTAAGAGCACTGTGCACAGCGAGTTGTTTCTTAGCTGCCGAAAGAGCTGGAAGCAGGACCTGAGGGACTTGTCTACCCTTGTGGAAAAAAGGGAGGACTTTGTGCCTTGCAGCTCTAGCGCCATGTAGGACTCGGCAGAGCAGAAGTTCTACTTCAGCCAGATCAGGGCTGGGAAGAAACTGCGTTTCACAGGCCTTTGGAAGAGATGTTCCCGGTAGGCTGTAAGAGCACTGTGCAGAGCGAGTTGTTTCTTAGCTTCCCAAAGAGCTGGAAGCAAGATGCTGTGGGGCCCAACTCGCCCTTTGGAAAGAAGCCTGCACGTTGTGCCTTTCAGCTCTAGGGCAAAGTAGCACACCCAGAGCAGAAGACCTACTTCAGCCAGATCAGGCCTGCAAAGAAACTGCGTTTCACATTCCTTTGGAAGAGATGTTCCAACTAGGCTGTAAGAGCACTGTGCAGAGCGAGTTGTATCTTAGCTTCCCAAAGAGCTGGAAGCAAGATGCTGTGGGGCCCAACTCGCCCTTTGGAAAGAAGCCTGCACGTTGTGCCTTTCAGCTCTAGGGCAAAGTAGCACACCCAGAGCAGAAGTCCTACTTCAGGCAGATCAGGCCTGCAAAGAAACTGCGTTTCACAGGCCTTTGGAAGAGATGTTCCCGGTAGGCATTAAGAGCACTGTGCAGAGCGGGTTGTTTCTTAGCTTCCCAAAGAGCTGGAAGCAAGATGCTGTGGGGCCCAACTCTCCCTTTGGAAAGAAGCTTGCACGTTGCACCTTTCAGCTCTAGGGCAAAGTAGCACACCCAGAGCAGAAGTCCTACTTCAGCCAGATCAGGCCTGCAAAGAAACTGCGTTTCACAGGTCTCGTAAGAGATGTTCCCGGTAGGCGGTATGAGCGCTGTGCAGAGCGAGTTGTTTCTTAGCTTCCCAAAGAGCTGGAAGCAAGATGCTCTGGGTCCCACCTCGCCCTTTTTTAAGAAGCCTGCACGTTGTGCCTTTGAGCTCTAGGTCAATGTGGCACACCCAGAGCAGAAGTTCTACTTCAGCCAGATCAGGGCTGGGAAGAAACTGCGTTTCACAGTCCTTTGTAAGACATGTTACCGGTAGGCTGTAAGAGCACTATGCAGAGCGAGTTGTTTCTTAGCTGCCGAAAGAGCTGGATATTTTACCTGTGGGACTTGTCTACCCTTGTGGAATCAAGGCAGAACTTTGCGCCTTGCAGCTCTAGCGCCATGTAGGACCCGGCAGAGCAGAAGTTCTACTTCAGCCAGATCAGGGCTGGGAATAAACTGCGTTTCACAGGCCTTCGTAAGAGATGTTCCCGGTAGGCTGTAAGAGCACTGTGCACAGCAAGTTGTTTCTTTGCTGCCGAAAGAGCTGGAAGCTGGACCTGAGGGACTTGTCTACCCTTGTGGAAAAAAGGGAGGACTTTGTGCCTTGCAGCTCTAGCGCCATGTAGGACCCGGCAGAGCAGAAGTTCTACTTCAGCCAGATCAGGGCTGGGAAGAAACTGCGTTTCACAGGTGTTTGTAAGACTCGTTCACTGTAGGCTGTAAAACACCAGTGCAGAGCAAGATGTTTCTTAGCTGCCTAAAGAGGTGGAAGCCCCACGCTGTGGGGCCTGTATGCCCTTGAGGAGTCAAGGCAGGACTTTGAGCCTTGCAACTCTAGGCCGATGTAGGACACAGCATAGCAGCAGTTCTACCTCAGCGAGATAAGGCCTGCAAAGAAACTGCATTTCTCAGGCCTTTGCAAGAGATGCTCCCGGTGGACTGTAAGAGAGGTCTGCAGAGCGAGTTGTTTATTAGCTTCCCAAAGAGCTGGAAGCAAGAGGCTTTGGGGCCCAACACGCCCTTTGGAAAGAAGCCTGCACGTTGTGCCTTTCAGCCTAGGGCCATGTGGCACACCCAGAGCAGAAGTTCTGCTTCAGCCAGATCAGGCCTGCAAAGAAACTGCGTTTCACAGGCCTTTGGAAGAGATGTTCCCGGTAGGCTGTAAAAGCACTGTGCAGAGCGAGTTGTTTCTTAGCTTCCCAAAGAGCTGGAAGCAAGATGCTGTGGGGCCCAACTCGCCCTTTGGAAAGAAGCCTGCACGTTGTGCCTTTCAGCTCTAGGGCAAAGTAGCACACCCAGAGCAGAAGTCCTACTTCAGCCAGATCAGGCCTGCAAAGAAACTGCGTTTCACAGGCCTTTGGAAGAGATGCTCCCAGTAGGCTGTAAGAGCACTGTGCAGAGCGAGTTGTTTCCTACCTTCCCAAAGAGCTGGAAGCAAGATGCTGTGGGCCCCAACTCGCCCTTTGGAAAGAAGCCTGCACGTTGTGCCTTTCAGCTCTAGGGCAAAGTAGAACACCCAGAGCAGAAGTCCTACTTCAGGCAGATCAGGCCTGCAAAGAAACTGCGTTTCACAGGCCTTTGTAAGAGATGTTCCCGGTAGGCTGTAAGAGCACTGTGCAGAGAGAGTTGTTTCTTAGCTTCCCAAAGAGCTGGAAGCAAGATGCTCTGCGGCCCAACTCTCCCTTTGGAAAGAAGCGTGCACGTTGTGCCTTTCAGCTCTAGGGCCATGTGGCACACCCAGAGCAGAAGTTCCACTTCAGCCAGATCAGGCCTGCAAAGAAACTGCGTTTCACAGGCCTTTGTAAGAGATGTTCCCGGTAGGCTGTAAGAGCACTGTGCAGAGCGAGTTGTTTCTTAGCTTCCCAAAGAGCTGGAAGCAAGATGCTGTGGGGCCCAACTCTCCATTTGGAAAGAAGCCTGCACGTTGTTCCGTTCAGCTCTAGGGCCATGTGGCACACCCAGAGCAGAAGTTCCACTTTGGCCAGATCAGGCCTGCAAAGAAACTGCGTTTCACAGGCCTTTGTAAGAGATGTTCCCGGTAGGCTGTAAGAGCACTGTGCAGAGCGAGTTGTTTCTTAGCTTCCCAAAGAGCTGGAAGCAAGATGCTGTGGGGCCCAACTCTCCATTTGGAAAGAAGCCTGCACGTTGTTCCGTTCAGCTCTAGGGCCATGTGGCACACCCAGAGCAGAAGTTCCACTTTGGCCAGATCAGGCCTGCAAAGAAACTGCGTTTCACAGGCCTTCGTAAGAGATGTTCCCGGTAGGCTGTAAGAGCGCTGTGCAGAGCGAGTTGTTTCTTAGCTTCCCAAAGAGCTGGAAGCAAGATGCTCTGGGTCCCACCTCGCCCTTTTTTAAGAAGCCTGCACGTTGTGCCTTTGAGCTCTAGGTCAATGTGGCACACCCAGAGCAGAAGTTCTAATTCAGCCAGATCAGGGCTGGGAAGAAACTGCGTTTCACAGTCCTTTGTAAGACATGTTCCCGGTAGGCTCTAAGAGCCCTATGCAGAGCGAGTTGTTTCTTAGCTGCCGAAATAGCTGGATGTTTTACCTGAGGGACTTGTCTACCCTTGTGGAATCAAGGCAGAGCTTTGCGCCTTGCAGCTCTAGCGCCATGTAGGACCCCGCAGAGCAGAAGTTCTACTTCAGCCAGATCAGGGCTGGGAATAAACTGCGTTTCACAGGCCTTTGTAAGACTCGTTCCCTGTAGGCTGTAAAACACCAGTGCAGAGCAAGTTGTTTCTTAGCGGCCCAAAGAGGTGGAAGCCCCACGCTGTGGGGTCTGTCTGCCCTTGAGGAATCAAGGCAGGACTTTGAGCCTTGCAACTCTAGGCCGAAGTAGGATATGGCATAGCAGCGGTTCTACCTCAGCGAGATAAGGCCTGCAAAGAAACTGCATTTCTCAGCCCTTTGCAAGAGATGCTCCCAGTTGGCTGTAAGAGAGGTCTGCAGAGCCAGTTGTTTCTTAGCTTCCCAAAGAGCTGGAAGGAAGATGCTTTTGGGCCCAACTCGCCCTTTGGAAAGAAGACTGCGGGTTGTGCCTTTCAGCTCCAGGCCAATGTAGCACACCCAGAGCAGAAGTTCTACTTCAGGGAGATCAGGCCTGCAAGGAAACTGCGTTTCACAGGCCTTTGTAAGCGATGTTCCCAGTAGGCTGTAAGAGCACTGTGCAGAGCGAGTTGTTTCTTATCTTCCCAAAGCGCTGGAAGCAAGATGCTGTGGGGCCCAACTCGCCCTTTGGAAAGAAGCCTGCACGTTGTGCCTTTCAGCTCTAGGGCCATGTGGCACACCCAGAGCAGAAGTTCTACTTCAGCCAGATCAGGCCTGCAAAGAAACTGCGTTTCACAGGCCTTTGTAAGAGATGTTCCCGGTAGGCTGTAAGAGCACTGTGCACAGCGAGTTGTTTCTTAGCTGCCGAAAGAGCTGGAAGCTGGACCTGAGGGACTTGTCTACCCTTGTGGAAAAAAGGGTGGACTTTGTGCCTTGCAGCTCTATCGCCATGTAGGACTCGGCAGAGCAGAAGTTCTACTTCAGCAAGATCAGGGCTGGGAAGAAACTGCGTTTCACAGGTCTTTGTAAGACTCGTTCCCTGTAGGCTGTAAAACACCAGTGCAGAGCAAGATGTTTCTTAGCTGCCCAAAGAGGTGGAAGCCCGACGCTGTGGGGCCTGTCTGCCCTTGAGGAGTCAAGGCAGGACTTTGAGCCTTGCAACTCTAGGCCGATGTAGGACACAGCATAGCAGCAGTTCTACCTCAGCGAGATAAGGCCTGCAAAGAAACTGCATTTCTCAGGCCTTTGCAAGAGATGCTCCCGGTTGGCTGTAAGAGAGGTCTGCAGAGCGAGTTGTTTCTTAGCTTCCCAAAGATCTGGAAGCAAGATGCTGTGGGGCCCAACTCGCCCTTTGGAAAGAAGCCTGCACGTTGTGCCTTTCAGCTCTAGGGCCATGTGGCACACCCAGAGCAGAAGTTCTACTTCAGCCAGATCAGGCCTGCAAAGAAACTGCGTTTCACAGGCCTTTGTAAGACATGTTCCAGGTAGGCTGGAAGAGTCCTGTGCACAGCAAGCTGCTTCTTAGCTGCTCCAAGTGCTGGAAGCTGGACGCTGAGGTATTAGTCTCCCCTTGGGGAAACAAGGCAGGACTTTGTGCCTTGCATCTCTATGGCCATGTAGCACACGGCAGAGCAGAAGTTCTACTTCAGCCAGATCAGGGCTGGGAAGAAACTGCGTTTCACAGTCCTTTGCAAGACATGTTCCCGGTAGGCTGTAAGAGCCCTATGCAGTGCGAGTTGTTTCTTAGCTGCCGAAAGAGCTGGATGTTGGACCTGAGGGACTTGTCTACCCTTGTGGAATCAAGGCAGGACTTTGTGCCTTGCAGCTCTAGCGCCATGTAGGACCCGGCAGAGCAGAAGTTCTACTTCAGCCAGATCAGGGCTGGGAAGAAACTGCGTTTCACAGGCATTTGTAAGACTCGTTCCCTGTAGGCTGTAAAACACCAGTGCAGAGCAAGTTGTTTCTTAGTGGCCCAAGGAGGTGGAAGCCCCACGCTGAGGGGCCTGTCTGCCCTTGAGGAGTCAAGGCAGGACTTTGAGCCTTGCAACTCTAGGCCGAAGTAGTATATGGCATAGCAGCATTTCTACCTCAGCGAGATAAGGCCTGCAAGGAAACTGTATTTCTCAGGCCTTTGCAAGAGATGTTCCCGGTTGGCTGTAAGAGATGTCTGCAAAGCGAGTTGTTTCTTAGCTTCCAAAAGAGCTGGAAGCAAGATGTTGTGGGGCCAAACTCGCCCGTTGGAAAGAAGCCTGCACGTTGTTCCTTTCAGCTCTAGGGCAATGTAGCACACCCAGAGCAGAAGTTCTACTTCAGCCAGATGAGGCCTGCAAAGAAACTGCGTTTCACAGGCCTTTGTAAGACATGTTCCAGGTAGGCTGGAAGAGCCCTGTGCAAAGCAAGCTGTTTCTTAGCTGCTCCAAGAGCTGGAAGCTGGACGCTGAGGTACTATTCTCCCCTTTGGGGAAACAAGGCAGGACTTTGTGCCTTGCATCTCTAGGGCCATGTTGCACACGGCAGAGCAGAAGTTCTACTTCAGCCAGATCAGGGCTGGGAAGAAACTGCGTTTCACAGTCCTTTGTAAGACATGTTCCCGGTAGGCTTTAAGAGCCCTATGCAGAGCGAGTTGTTTCTTAGCTGCCGAAAGAGCTGGATGCTGGACCTGAGGGACTTGTCTACCCTTGTGGAATCAAGGCAGAACTTTGCGCCTTGCAGCTCTAGCGCCATGTAGGACCCGGCAGAGCAGAAGTTCTACTTCAGCCAGATCAGGGCTGGGAATAAACTGCGTTTCACAGGCCTTTGTAAGACTCGTTCCCTGTAGGCTGTAAAACACGAGTGCAGAGCAAGATGTTTCTTAGCGGCCCAAAGAGGTGGAAGCCCCACGCTGTGGGGCCTGTCTGCCCTTGAGGAATCAAGGCAGGACTTTGAGCCTTGCAACTCTAGGCCGAAGTAGGATATGGCATAGCAGCAGTTCTACCTCAGCGAGATAAGGCCTGCAAAGAAACTGCATTTCTCAGGCCTTTGCAAGAGATGCTCCCGGTTGGCTGTAAGAGAGGTCTGCAGAGCGAGTTGTTTCTTAGCTTCCCAAAGAGCTGGAAGCAAGAGGCTTTGGGGCCCAACACGCCCTTTGGAAAGAAGCCTGCACGTTGTGCCTTTCAGCTATAGGGCCATGTGGCACACCCAGAGCAGAAGTTCTACTTCAGCCAGATCAGGCCTGCAAAGAAACTGCGTTTCACAGGCCTTTGTAAGAGATGTTCCCGGTAGGCTGTAAGAGCACTGTGCAGAGCGAGTTGTTTCTTAGCTTGCCAAAGAGCTGGAAGCAAGATGCTCTGCAGCCCAACTCTCCCTTTGGAAAGAAGCGTGCACGTTGTGCCTTTCAGCTCTAGGGCCATGTGGCACACCCAGAGCAGAAGTTCCACTTCAGCCAGATCAGGCCTGCAAAGAAACTGCGTTTCACAGGCCTTTGGATGAGATGTTCCCGGTAGGCTGTAAGAGCACTGTGCAGAGCGAGTTGTTTCTTAGGTTCCCAAAGAGCTGGAAGCAAGATGCTGTGGGGCCCAACTCGCCCTTTGGAAAGAAGCCTGCACGTTGTGCCTTTGAGCTCTAGGGCCATGTGGCACACCCAGATCAGAAGTTCCACTTCAGCCAGATCAGGGCTGGGAAGAAACTGCGTTTCACAGGCCTTTGTAAGACTCGTTCCCTGTAGGCTGTAAAACACCAGTGCAGAGCAAGTTGTTTCTTAGCGGCCCAAAGAGGTGGAAGCCCAACGCTGTGGGGCCTGTCTGCCCTTGAGGAATCAAGGCAGGACTTTGAGCCTTCCAACTCTAGGCCGAAGTAGGATATGGCATAGCAGCAGTTCTACCTCAGCGAGATAAGGCCTTCAAAGAAACTGCATTTCTCAGGCCTTTGCAAGAGATGCTCCCAGTTGGCTGTAAGAGAGGTCTTCAGAGCCAGTTGTTTCTTAGCTTCCCAAAGAGCTGGAAGGAAGATGCTTTTGGGCCCAACTCGCCCTTTGGAAAGAAGACTGCGGGTTGTGCCTTTCAGCTCCAGGCCAATGTAGCACACCCAGAGCAGAAGTTCTACTTCAGCCAGATCAGGCCTGCAAAGAAACTGCGTTTCACAGGCCTTTGTAAGAGATGTTCCCAGTAGGCTGTAAGAGCACTGTGCAGAGCGAGTTCTTTCTTATCTTCCCAAACAGCTGGAAGCAAGATGCTGTGGGGCCCAACTCGCCCTTTGGAAAGAAGCCTGCACGTTGTGCCTTTCAGCTCTAGGG
Organism: Equus przewalskii; assembly: GCF_037783145.1. Lineage (NCBI taxonomy): Eukaryota > Metazoa > Chordata > Mammalia > Perissodactyla > Equidae > Equus > Equus przewalskii. The sequence continues at coordinate 42,512 of NW_027228619.1, read as the reverse complement.
CAAAGTAGCACACCCACAGCAGAAGTCCTACTTCAGCCAGATCAGGCCTGCAAAGAAACTGCGTTTCACAGGCCTTTGGAAAAGATGCTCCCAGTAGGCTGTAAGAGCACTGTGCAGAGCGAGTTGTTTCTTAGCTTCCCAAAGAGCTGGAAGCAAGATGCTGTGGGGCCCAACTCGCCCTTTGGAAAGAAGCCTGCACGTTGTGCCTTTCAACTCTAGGGCCAGGTGGCACACCCAGAGCAGAAGTTCCACTTCAGCCAGATCAGGCCTGCAAAGAAACTGCGTTTCACAGGCCTTTGTAAGGCTCGTTCCCTGTAGGCTGTAAAACACCAGTGCAGAGCAAGTTGTTTCTTAGCGGCCCAAAGAGGTGGAAGCCCCACGCTGTGGGGCATGTCTGCCCTTGAGGAATCAAGGCAGGACTTTGAGCCTTGCAACTCTAGGCCCAAGTAGGATATGGCATAGCAGCAGTTCTACCTCAGCGAGATAAGGCCTGCAAAGAAACTGCATTTCTCAGGCCTTTGCAAGAGTTGCTCCCGGTTGGTTGTAAGAGAGGTCTGCAGAGCGAGTTGTTTCTTAGCTTCCCAAAGAGCTGGAAGCAAGAGGCTTTGGGGCCCAACACGCCCTTTGGAAGAAGCCTGCACGTTGTGCCTTTCAGCTCTAGGGCCATGTGGCAGACCCAGACCAGAAGAACTACTTCAGCCAGATCAGGCCTGCAAAGAAACTGCGTTTCACAGGCCTTCGTAAGAGATGTTCCCGGTAGGCTGTAAGAGCGCTGTGCAGAGCGAGTTGTTTCTTAGCTTCCCAAAGAGCTGGAAGCAAGATGCTCTGGGTCGCACCTCGCCATTTTTTAAGAAGCCTGCACGTTGTGCCTTTCAGCTCAAGGTCAATGTGGCACACCCAGAGCAGAAGTTCTACTTCAGCCAGATCAGGGCTGGGAAGAAACTGCGTTTCACAGGCCTTTGTAAGACTCCTTCCCTGTAGGCTGTAAAACACCAGTGCAGAGCAAGTTGTTTCTTAGCGGCCCAAAGAGGTGGAAGCCCCACGCTGTGGGGCATGTCTGCCCTTGAGGAATCAAGGCAGGACTTTGAGCCTTGCAACTCTAGGCCGAAGTAGGATATGGCATAGCAGCTGTTCTACCTCAGCGAGATAAGGCCTGCAAAGAAACTGCATTTCTCAGGCCTTTGCAAGAGATGCTCCCAGTTGGCTGTAAGAGAGGTCTGCAGAGCCAGTTGTTTCTTAGCTTCCCAAAGAGCTGGAAGGAAGATGCTTTTGGGCCCAACTCGCCCTTTGGAAAGAAGACTGCGGGTTGTGCCTTTCAGCTCCAGGCCAATGTAGCACACCCAGAGCAGAAGTTCTACTTCAGCCAGATCAGGCCTGCAAAGAAACTGCGTTTCACAGGCCTTTGTAAGAGATGTTCCCGGTAGGCTGTAAGAGCACTGTGCACAGCGAGTTGTTTCTTAGCTGCCGAAAGAGTTGGAAGCAGGACCTGAGGGACTTGTCTACCCTTGTGGAAAAAAGGGAGGACTTTGTGCCTTGCAGCTCTAGCGCCATGTAGGACTCGGCAGAGCAGAAGTTCTACTTCAGCCAGATCAGGGCTGGGAAGAAACTGCGTTTCACAGGCCTTTGGAAGAGATGTTCCCGGTAGGCTGTAAGAGCACTGTGCAGAGCGAGTTGTTTCTTAGCTTCCCAAAGAGCTGGAAGCAAGATGCTGTGGAGCCCAACTCGCCCTTTGGAAAGAAGCCTGCACGTTGTGCCTTTCAGCTCTAGGGCAAAGTAGCACACCCAGAGCAGAAGACCTACTTCAGCCAGATCAGGCCTGCAAAGAAACTGCGTTTCACATTCCTTTGGAAGAGATGTTCCCACTAGGCTGTAAGAGCACTGTGCAGAGCCTTTTGTATCTTAGCTTCCCAAAGAGCTGGAAGCAAGATGCTGTGGGGCCCAACTCGCCCTTTGGAAAGAAGCCTGCACGTTGTGCCTTTCAGCTCTAGGGCCATGTGGCACACCCAGAGCAGAAGTTCTACTTCAGCCAGATCAGGCCTGCAAAGAAACTGCGTTTCACAGGCCTTTGTAAGAGATGTTCCCGGTAGGCTGTAAGAGCACTGTGCAGAGCGAGTTGTTTCTTAGCTTCCCAAAGAGCTGGCAGCAAGATGCTGTGGGGCCCAACTCTCCCTTTGGAAAGAACCCTGCACGTTGTTCCTTTCAGCTCTAGGGCCATGTGGCACACCCAGAGCAGAAGTTCCACTTCAGCCAGATCAGGCCTGCAAAGAAACTGCGTTTCACAGGCCTTCGTAAGAGATGTTCCCGGTAGGCTGTAAGAGCGCTGTGCAGAGCGAGTTGTTTCTTAGCTTCCCAAAGAGCTGGAAGCAAGATGCTCTGGGTCCCACCTCGCCCTTTTTTAAGAAGCCTGCACGTTGTGCCTTTCAGCTCTAGGGCAATGTAGCACACCCAGAGCAGAAGTTCTACTTCAGCCAGATCAGGGCTGGGAAGAAACTGCGTTTCACAGTCCTTTGTAAGACATGTTCCCGGTAGGCTGTAAGAGCCCAATGCAGAGCAAGTTGTTTCTTAGCTGCCGAAAGAGCTGGATGCTGGACCTGAGGGACTTGTCTACCCTTGTGGAATCAAGGCAGAACTTTGCGCCTTGCAGCTCTAGCGCCATGTAGGACCCGGCAGAGCAGAAGTTCTACTTCAGCCAGATCAGGGCTGGGAATAAACAGCGTTTCACAGGCCTTTGTAAGACTCGTTCCCTGTAGGCTGCAAAACACCAGTGCAGAGCAAGATGTTTCTTAGCGGCCCAAAGAGGTGGAAGCCCCACGCTGTGGGGCCTGTCTGCCCTTGAGGAATCAAGGCAGGACTTTGAGCCTTGCAACTCTAGGCCGATGTAGGACACAGCATAGCAGCAGTTCTACCTCAGCGAGATAAGGCCTGCAAAGAAACTGCATTTCTCAGGCCTTTGCAAGAGATGCTCCCGGTGGACTGTAAGAGAGGTCTGCAGAGCGAGTTGTTTATTAGCTTCCCAAAGAGCTGGAAGCAAGAGGCTTTGGGGCCCAACACGCCCTTTGGAAAGAAGCCTGCACGTTGTGCCTTTCAGCCTAGGGCCATGTGGCACACCCAGAGCAGAAGTTCTGCTTCAGCCAGATCAGGCCTGCAAAGAAACTGCGTTTCACAGGCCTTTGGAAGAGATGTTCCCGGTAGGCTGTAAAAGCACTGTGCAGAGCGAGTTGTTTCTTAGCTTCCCAAAGAGCTGGAAGCAAGATGCTGTGGGGCCCAACTCGCCCTTTGGAAAGAAGCCTGCACGTTGTGCCTTTCAGCTCTAGGGCAAAGTAGCACACCCAGAGCAGAAGTCCTACTTCAGCCAGATCAGGCCTGCAAAGAAACTGCGTTTCACAGGCCTTTGGAAGAGATGCTCCCAGTAGGCTGTAAGAGCACTGTGCAGAGCGAGTTGTTTCCTACCTTCCCAAAGAGCTGGAAGCAAGATGCTGTGGGCCCCAACTCGCCCTTTGGAAAGAAGCCTGCACGTTGTGCCTTTCAGCTCTAGGGCAAAGTAGAACACCCAGAGCAGAAGTCCTACTTCAGGCAGATCAGGCCTGCAAAGAAACTGCGTTTCACAGGCCTTTGTAAGAGATGTTCCCGGTAGGCTGTAAGAGCACTGTGCAGAGAGAGTTGTTTCTTAGCTTCCCAAAGAGCTGGAAGCAAGATGCTCTGCGGCCCAACTCTCCCTTTGGAAAGAAGCGTGCACGTTGTGCCTTTCAGCTCTAGGGCCATGTGGCACACCCAGAGCAGAAGTTCCACTTCAGCCAGATCAGGCCTGCAAAGAAACTGCGTTTCACAGGCCTTTGTAAGAGATGTTCCCGGTAGGCTGTAAGAGCACTGTGCAGAGCGAGTTGTTTCTTAGCTTCCCAAAGAGCTGGAAGCAAGATGCTGTGGGGCCCAACTCTCCATTTGGAAAGAAGCCTGCACGTTGTTCCGTTCAGCTCTAGGGCCATGTGGCACACCCAGAGCAGAAGTTCCACTTTGGCCAGATCAGGCCTGCAAAGAAACTGCGTTTCACAGGCCTTTGTAAGAGATGTTCCCGGTAGGCTGTAAGAGCACTGTGCAGAGCGAGTTGTTTCTTAGCTTCCCAAAGAGCTGGAAGCAAGATGCTGTGGGGCCCAACTCTCCATTTGGAAAGAAGCCTGCACGTTGTTCCGTTCAGCTCTAGGGCCATGTGGCACACCCAGAGCAGAAGTTCCACTTTGGCCAGATCAGGCCTGCAAAGAAACTGCGTTTCACAGGCCTTCGTAAGAGATGTTCCCGGTAGGCTGTAAGAGCGCTGTGCAGAGCGAGTTGTTTCTTAGCTTCCCAAAGAGCTGGAAGCAAGATGCTCTGGGTCCCACCTCGCCCTTTTTTAAGAAGCCTGCACGTTGTGCCTTTGAGCTCTAGGTCAATGTGGCACACCCAGAGCAGAAGTTCTAATTCAGCCAGATCAGGGCTGGGAAGAAACTGCGTTTCACAGTCCTTTGTAAGACATGTTCCCGGTAGGCTCTAAGAGCCCTATGCAGAGCGAGTTGTTTCTTAGCTGCCGAAATAGCTGGATGTTTTACCTGAGGGACTTGTCTACCCTTGTGGAATCAAGGCAGAGCTTTGCGCCTTGCAGCTCTAGCGCCATGTAGGACCCCGCAGAGCAGAAGTTCTACTTCAGCCAGATCAGGGCTGGGAATAAACTGCGTTTCACAGGCCTTTGTAAGACTCGTTCCCTGTAGGCTGTAAAACACCAGTGCAGAGCAAGTTGTTTCTTAGCGGCCCAAAGAGGTGGAAGCCCCACGCTGTGGGGTCTGTCTGCCCTTGAGGAATCAAGGCAGGACTTTGAGCCTTGCAACTCTAGGCCGAAGTAGGATATGGCATAGCAGCGGTTCTACCTCAGCGAGATAAGGCCTGCAAAGAAACTGCATTTCTCAGCCCTTTGCAAGAGATGCTCCCAGTTGGCTGTAAGAGAGGTCTGCAGAGCCAGTTGTTTCTTAGCTTCCCAAAGAGCTGGAAGGAAGATGCTTTTGGGCCCAACTCGCCCTTTGGAAAGAAGACTGCGGGTTGTGCCTTTCAGCTCCAGGCCAATGTAGCACACCCAGAGCAGAAGTTCTACTTCAGGGAGATCAGGCCTGCAAGGAAACTGCGTTTCACAGGCCTTTGTAAGCGATGTTCCCAGTAGGCTGTAAGAGCACTGTGCAGAGCGAGTTGTTTCTTATCTTCCCAAAGCGCTGGAAGCAAGATGCTGTGGGGCCCAACTCGCCCTTTGGAAAGAAGCCTGCACGTTGTGCCTTTCAGCTCTAGGGCCATGTGGCACACCCAGAGCAGAAGTTCTACTTCAGCCAGATCAGGCCTGCAAAGAAACTGCGTTTCACAGGCCTTTGTAAGAGATGTTCCCGGTAGGCTGTAAGAGCACTGTGCACAGCGAGTTGTTTCTTAGCTGCCGAAAGAGCTGGAAGCTGGACCTGAGGGACTTGTCTACCCTTGTGGAAAAAAGGGTGGACTTTGTGCCTTGCAGCTCTATCGCCATGTAGGACTCGGCAGAGCAGAAGTTCTACTTCAGCCAGATCAGGGCTGGGAAGAAACTGCGTTTCACAGGCCTTTGTAAGACTCCTTCCCTGTAGGCTGTAAAACACCAGTGCAGAGCAAGTTGTTTCTTAGCGGCCCAAAGAGGTGGAAGCCCCACGCTGTGGGGCATGTCTGCCCTTGAGGAATCAAGGCAGGACTTTGAGCCTTGCAACTCTAGGCCGAAGTAGGATATGGCATAGCAGCTGTTCTACCTCAGCGAGATAAGGCCTGCAAAGAAACTGCATTTCTCAGGCCTTTGCAAGAGATGCTCCCGGTTGGCTGTAAGAGAGGTCTGCAGAGCCAGTTGTTTCTTAGCTTCCCAAAGAGCTGGAAGGAAGATGCTTTTGGGCCCAACTCGCCCTTTGGAAAGAAGACTGCGGGTTGTGCCTTTCAGCTCCAGGCCAATGTAGCACACCCAGAGCAGAAGTTCTACTTCAGCCAGATCAGGCCTGCAAAGAAACTGCGTTTCACAGGCCTTTGTAAGAGATGTTCCCGGTAGGCTGTAAGAGCACTGTGCACAGCGAGTTGTTTCTTAGCTGCCGAAAGAGTTGGAAGCAGGACCTGAGGGACTTGTCTACCCTTGTGGAAAAAAGGGAGGACTTTGTGCCTTGCAGCTCTAGCGCCATGTAGGACTCGGCAGAGCAGAAGTTCTACTTCAGCCAGATCAGGGCTGGGAAGAAACTGCGTTTCACAGGCCTTTGGAAGAGATGTTCCCGGTAGGCTGTAAGAGCACTGTGCAGAGCGAGTTGTTTCTTAGCTTCCCAAAGAGCTGGAAGCAAGATGCTGTGGAGCCCAACTCGCCCTTTGGAAAGAAGCCTGCACGTTGTGCCTTTCAGCTCTAGGGCAAAGTAGCACACCCAGAGCAGAAGACCTACTTCAGCCAGATCAGGCCTGCAAAGAAACTGCGTTTCACATTCCTTTGGAAGAGATGTTCCCACTAGGCTGTAAGAGCACTGTGCAGAGCCTTTTGTATCTTAGCTTCCCAAAGAGCTGGAAGCAAGATGCTGTGGGGCCCAACTCGCCCTTTGGAAAGAAGCCTGCACGTTGTGCCTTTCAGCTCTAGGGCCATGTGGCACACCCAGAGCAGAAGTTCTACTTCAGCCAGATCAGGCCTGCAAAGAAACTGCGTTTCACAGGCCTTTGTAAGAGATGTTCCCGGTAGGCTGTAAGAGCACTGTGCAGAGCGAGTTGTTTCTTAGCTTCCCAAAGAGCTGGCAGCAAGATGCTGTGGGGCCCAACTCTCCCTTTGGAAAGAACCCTGCACGTTGTTCCTTTCAGCTCTAGGGCCATGTGGCACACCCAGAGCAGAAGTTCCACTTCAGCCAGATCAGGCCTGCAAAGAAACTGCGTTTCACAGGCCTTCGTAAGAGATGTTCCCGGTAGGCTGTAAGAGCGCTGTGCAGAGCGAGTTGTTTCTTAGCTTCCCAAAGAGCTGGAAGCAAGATGCTCTGGGTCCCACCTCGCCCTTTTTTAAGAAGCCTGCACGTTGTGCCTTTCAGCTCTAGGGCAATGTAGCACACCCAGAGCAGAAGTTCTACTTCAGCCAGATCAGGGCTGGGAAGAAACTGCGTTTCACAGTCCTTTGTAAGACATGTTCCCGGTAGGCTGTAAGAGCCCAATGCAGAGCAAGTTGTTTCTTAGCTGCCGAAAGAGCTGGATGCTGGACCTGAGGGACTTGTCTACCCTTGTGGAATCAAGGCAGAACTTTGCGCCTTGCAGCTCTAGCGCCATGTAGGACCCGGCAGAGCAGAAGTTCTACTTCAGCCAGATCAGGGCTGGGAATAAACAGCGTTTCACAGGCCTTTGTAAGACTCGTTCCCTGTAGGCTGCAAAACACCAGTGCAGAGCAAGATGTTTCTTAGCGGCCCAAAGAGGTGGAAGCCCCACGCTGTGGGGCCTGTCTGCCCTTGAGGAATCAAGGCAGGACTTTGAGCCTTGCAACTCTAGGCCGAAGTAGGATATGGCATAGCAGCAGTTCTACCTCAGCGAGATAAGGCCTGCAAAGAAACTGCATTTCTCAGGCCCTTGCAAGAGATGCTCCCGGTTGGCTGTAAGAGAGGTCTGCAGAGCGAGTTGTTTCTTAGCTTCCCAAAGAGCTGGAAGCAATAGGCTTTGGGGCCCAACACGCCCTTTGGAAAGAAGCCTGCACGTTGTGCCTTTCAGCTCTAGGGCCATGTGGAACACCCAGAGCAGAAGTTCTACTTCAGCCAGATCAGGCCTGCAAAGAAACTGCGTTTCACAGGCCTTTGTAAGAGATGTTCCCGGTAGGCTGTAAAAGCACTGTGCAGAGCGAGTTGTTTCTTAGCTTGCCAAAGAGCTGGAAGCAAGATGCTCTGCGGCCCAACTCTTCCTTTGGAAAGAAGGCTGCACGTTGTGCCTTTCAGCTCTAGGGCCATGTGGCACACCCAGAGCAGAAGTTCCACTTCAGCCAGATCAGGCCTGCAAATAAACTGCGTTTCACAGGCCTTTGTAAGAGATGTTCCCGGTAGGCTGTAAGAGCACTGTGCAGAGCGAGTTGTTTCTTAGCTTCCCAAAGAGCTGGAAGCAAGATGCTCTGCGGCCCAACTCTCCCTTTGGAAAGAAGACTGCACGTTGTTTCTTTCAGCTCTAGGGCCATGTGGCACACCCAGAGCAGAAGTTCCACTTCAGCCATATCAGGCCTGCAAATAAACTGCGTTTCACAGGCCTTTGTAAGACATGTTCCAGGTAGGCTGGAAGAGCCCTGTGCACAGCAAGCTGTTTCTTAGCTGCTCCAAGAGCTAGAAGCTGGGCGCTGAGGTACTAGCCCCCCTTTTGGGGAAACAAGGCAGGACTTTGTGCCTTGCATCTCTAGGGCCATGTTGCACACGGCAGAGCAGAAGTTCTACTTCAGCCAGATCAGGGCTGGGAAGAAACTGCGTTTCACAGTCCTTTGTAAGACATGTTCCCGGTAGGCTGTAAGAGCCCTATGCAGAGCGAGTTGTTTGTTAGCTGCCGAAAGAGCTGGATGCTAGACCTGAGGGACTTGTCTACCCTTGTGGAATCAAGGCAGGACTTTGTGCCTTGCAGCTCTAGCGCCATGTAGGACCCGGCAGAGCAGAATTTCTACTTCAGCCCGATCAGGGCTGGGAAGAAACTGCGTTTCACAGGCCTTTGTAAGACTCGTTCCCTGTAGGCTGTAAAACACCAGAGCAGAGCGAGTTGTTTCTTAGCTGCCCAAAGAGGTGGAGCCCCACGCTGTGGGGCCTGTCTGCCCTTGAGGAGTCAAGACAAGACTTTGAGCCTTGCAACTCTAGGCCGATGTAGGACACTGCATAGCAGCAGTTCTACCTCAGCGAGATAAGGCCTGCAAAGAAACTGCATTTCTCAGGCCTTTGCAAGAGATGTTCCCGGTTGGCTGTAAGAGATGTCTGCAGAGCGAGTTGTTTCTTAGCTTCCCAAAGAGCTGGAAGCAAGAGGCTTTGGGGCCCAACAAGCCCTTTGGAAAGAAGCCTGCACGTTGTGCCTTTCAGCTCTAGGGCCATGTGGCACACCCAGAGCAGAAGTTCTACTTCACCCAGATCCCTGCCTGTGCAAGCGAGTTCTTAGCTTCCCCAGGCTGGAAGCTGCCGCGGCCCAACTCTCCCTTTGGAAAGAAGCCTGCACGTTGTTCCTTTCAGCTCTAGGGCCATGTGGCACACCCAGAGCAGAAGTTCCACTTCAGCCAGATCAGGCCTGCAAAGAAACTGCGTTTCACAGGCCTTTGGAAGAGATGTTCCCGGTAGGCTGTAAGAGCACTGTGCAGAGCGAGTTGTTTCTTAGCTTCCCAAAGAGCTGGCAGCAAGATGCTGTGGGGCCCAACTCTCCCTTTGGAAAGAAGCCTGCACGTTGTTCCTTTCAGCTCTAGGGCCATGTGGCACACCCAGAGCAGAAGTTCCACTTCAGCCAGATCAGGCCTGCAAAGAAACTGCGTTTCACAGGCCTTCGTAAGAGATGTTCCCGGTAGGCTGTAAGAGCGCTGTGCAGAGCGAGTTGTTTCTTAGCTTCCCAAAGAGCTGGAAGCAAGATGCTCTGGGTCCCACCTCGCCCTTTTTTAAGAAGCCTGCACGTTGTGCCTTTCAGCTCTAGGGCAATGTAGCACACCCAGAGCAGAAGTTCTACTTCAGCCAGATCAGGGATGGGAAGAAACTGCGTTTCACAGTCCTTTGTAAGACATGTTCCCGGTAGGCTTTAAGAGCCCAATGCAGAGCAAGTTGTTTCTTAGCTGCCGAAAGAGCTGGATGCTAGACCTGAGGGACTTGTCTACCCTTGTGGAATCAAGGCAGAACTTTGCGCCTTGCAGCTCTAGCGCCATGTAGGACCCGGCAGAGCAGAAGTTCTACTTCAGCCAGATCAGGGCTGGGAATAAACAGCGTTTCACAGGCCTGTGTAAGACTCGTTCCCTGTAGGCTGCAAAACACCAGTGCAGAGCAAGATGTTTCTTAGCGGCCCAAAGAGGTGGAAGCCCCACGCTGTGGGGCCTGTCTGCCCTTGAGGAATCAAGGCAGGACTTTGAGCCTTGCAACTCTAGGCCGAAGTAGGATGTGGCATAGCAGCAGTTCTACCTCAGCGAGATAAGGCCTGCAAAGAAACTGCATTTCTCAGGCCCTTGCAAGAGATGCTCCCGGTTGGCTGTAAGAGAGGTCTGCAGAGCGAGTTGTTTCTTAGCTTCCCAAAGAGCTGGAAGCAATAGGCTTTGGGGCCCAACACGCCCTTTGGAAAGAAGCCTGCACGTTGTGCCTTTCAGCTCTAGGGCCATGTGGAACACCCAGAGCAGAAGTTCTACTTCAGCCAGATCAGGCCAGCAAAGAAACTGCGTTTCACAGGCCTTTGTAAGAGATGTTCCCGGTAGGCTGTAAAAGCACTGTGCAGAGCGAGTTGTTTCTTAGCTTGCCAAAGAGCTGGAAGCAAGATGCTCTGCGGCCCAACTCTTCCTTTGGAAAGAAGGCTGCACGTTGTGCCTTTCAGCTCTAGGGCCATGTGGCACACCCAGAGCAGAAGTTCCACTTCAGCCAGATCAGGCCTGCAAATAAACTGCGTTTCACAGGCCTTCCTAAGAGATGTTCCCGGTAGGCTGTAAGAGCACTGTGCAGAGCGAGTTGTTTCTTAGCTTCCCAAAGAGCTGGAAGCAAGATGCTCTGCGGCCCAACTCTCCCTTTGGAAAGAAGACTGCACGTTGTTTCTTTCAGCTCTAGGGCCATGTGGCACACCCAGAGCAGAAGTTCCACTTCAGCCATATCAGGCCTGCAAATAAACTGCGTTTCACAGGCCTTTGTAAGACATGTTCCAGGTAGGCTGGAAGAGCCCTGTGCACAGCAAGCTGTTTCTTAGCTGCTCCAAGAGCTAGAAGCTGGGCGCTGAGGTACTAGCCCCCCTTTTGGGGAAACAAGGCAGGACTTTGTGCCTTGCATCTCTAGGGCCATGTTGCACACGGCAGAGCAGAAGTTCTACTTCAGCCAGATCAGGGCTGGGAAGAAACTGCGTTTCACAGTCTTTTGTAAGACATGTTCCCGGTAGGCTGTAAGAGCCCTATGCAGAGCGAGTTGTTTGTTAGCTGCCGAAAGAGCTGGATGCTAGACCTGAGGGACTTGTCTACCCTTGTGGAATCAAGGCAGGACTTTGTGCCTTGCAGCTCTAGCGCCATGTAGGACCCGGCAGAGCAGAATTTCTACTTCAGCCCGATCAGGGCTGGGAAGAAACTGCGTTTCACAGGCCTTTGTAAGACTCGTTCCCTGTAGGCTGTAAAACACCAGAGCAGAGCGAGTTGTTTCTTAGCTGCCCAAAGAGGTGGAGCCCCACGCTGTGGGGCCTGTCTGCCCTTGAGGAGTCAAGACAAGACTTTGAGCCTTGCAACTCTAGGCCGATGTAGGACACTGCATAGCAGCAGTTCTACCTCAGCGAGATAAGGCCTGCAAAGAAACTGCATTTCTCAGGCCTTTGCAAGAGATGTTCCCGGTTGGCTGTAAGAGATGTCTGCAGAGCGAGTTGTTTCTTAGCTTCCCAAAGAGCTGGAAGCAAGATGCTGTGGGGCCCAACTCGCCCTTTGGAAAGAAGCCTGCACGTTGTGCCTTTCAGCTCTAGGGCAAAGTAGCACACCCAGAGCAGAAGTCCTACTTCAGCCAGATCAGGCCTGCAAAGAAACTGCGTTTCACAGGCCTTTGGAAGAGATGTCCCTGGTAGGCTGTAAGAGCACTGTGCAGAGCGAGTGGTTTCTTAGCTTCCCAAAGAGCTGGAAGCAAGATGCTTTGGGGCCCAAGTCGCCCTTTGGAAAGAAGCCTGCACGTTGCGCCTTTGAGCTCTACGGCAAAGTAGCACACCCAGAGCAGGAGTCCTACTTCAGGCAGATCAGGCCTGCAAAGAAACTGCGTTTCACAGGCCTTTGGAAGAGATGTTCCCGGTAGGCTGTAAGAGCACTGTGCAGAGAGAGTTGTTTCTTAGGTTCCCAAAGAGCTGGAAGCAAGATGCTGTGGGGCCCAACTCGCCCTTTGGAAAGAAGACTGCACGTTGTGCCTTTCAGCTCTAGGGCAATGTAGCACACCCAGAGCAGAAGTTCTACTTCAGCCAGATCAGGCCTGCAAAGAAACTGCGTTTCACAGGCCTTTGTAAGACATGTTCCCGGTAGGCTTTAAGAGCCCTATGCAGAGCGAGTTGTTTCTTAGCTGCCGAAAGAGCTGGATGCTGGACCTGAGGGACTTGTCTACCCTTGTGGAATCAAGGCAGAACTTTGCGCCTTGCAGCTCTTGCGCCATGTAGGACCCGGCAGAGCAGAAGTTCTACTTCAGCCAGATCAGGGCTGGGAAGAAACTGCGTTTCACAGGCCTTTGTAAGACTGGTTCCCTGTAGGCTGTAAAACACCAGAGCAGAGCGAGTTGTTTCTTAGCTGCCCAAAGAGGTGGAAGCCCCACGCTGTGGGGCCTGTCTGCCCTTGAGGAGTCAAGACAGGACTTTGAGCCTTGCAACTCTAGGCCGATGTAGGACACGGCATAGCAGCAGTTCCACCTCAGCGAGATAAGGCCTGCAAAGAAACTGCATTTCTCAGGCCTTTGCAAGAGATCTTCCCGGTTGGCTGTAAGAGAGGTCTGCAGAGCGAGTTGTTTCTTAGCTTCCCAAAGAGCTGGAAGCAGGATGCTGTGGGGCCCAACTCGCCCTTTGGAAAGAAGCCTGCACGTTGTGCCTTTCAGCTCTAGGGCAAAGTAGCACACCCAGAGCAGAAGTCCTACTTCAGCCAGATCAGGCCTGCAAAGATACTGCGTTTCACAGGCCTTTGGAAGATATGTTCCCGGTAGGCTGTAAGAGCACTGTGCAGAGCGAGTTGTTTCTTAGCTTCCCAAAGAGCTGGAAGCAAGATGCTGTGGGGCCCAACTCGCCCTTTGGAAAGAAGCCTGCACGTTGTGCCTTTCAGATCTAGGGCAATGTAGCACACCCAGAGCAGAAGTCCTACTTCAGCCAGATCAGGCTTGCAAAGAAACTGCGTTTCAGAGGCCTTTGTAAGAGATGTTCCCGGTAGGCTGTAAGAGCGCTGTGCAGAGCGAGTTGTTTCTTAGCTTCCCAAAGAGCTGGAAGCAGGATGCTGTGGGGCCCAACTCGCCCTTTGGAAAGAAGCCTGCACGTTGTGCCTTTCAGCTCTAGGGCAAAGTAGCACACCCAGAGCAGAAGTCCTACTTCAGGCAGATCAGGCCTGCAAAGAAACTGCGTTTCACAGGCCTTTGGAAGAGATGTTCCCGGTAGGCTGTAAGAGCACTGTGCAGAGCGAGTTGTTTCTTAGCTTCCCAAAGAGCTGGAAGCAAGATGCTGTGGGGCCCAACTCGCCCTTTGGAAAGAAGCCTGCACGTTGTGCCTTTCAGCTCTAGGGCCATGTGGCACACCCAGAGCAGAAGTCCTACTTCAGGCAGATCAGGTCTGCAAAGAAACTGCGTTTCACAGGCCTTCCTAAGAGATGTTCCCGGTAGGCTGTAAGAGCGCTGTGCAGAGCGAGTTGTTTCTTAGCTTCCCAAAGAGCTGGAAGCAAGATGCTCTGGGTCCCACCTCGCCCTTTTTTAAGAAGCCTGCACGTTGTGCCTTTGAGCTCTAGGTCAATGTGGCACACCCAGAGCAGAAGTTCTACTTCAGCCAGATCAGGGCTGGGAAGAAACTGCGTTTCACAGTCCTTTGTAAGACATGTTCCCGGTAGGCTGTAAGAGCCCTATGCAGAGCGAGTTGTTTCTTAGCTGCCGAAATAGCTGGATGTTTTACCTGAGGGACTTGTCTACCCTTGTGGAATCAAGGCAGAGCTTTGCGACTTGCAGCTCTAGCGCCATGTAGGACCCGGCAGAGCAGAAGTTCTACTTCAGCCAGATCAGGGCTGGGAATAAACTGCGTTTCACAGGCCTTTGTAAGACTCGTTCCCTGGAGGCTGTAAAACACCAGTGCAGAGCAAGTTGTTTCTTAGCGGCCCAAAGCGGTGGAAGCCCCACGCTGTGGGGCCTGTCTGCCCTTGAGGAGTCAAGGCAGGATTTGAGCCTTGCAACTCTAGGCCGATGTAGGACACGGCATAGCAGCAGTTCCACGTCAGCGAGATAAGGCCTGCAAAGAAACTGCATTTCTCTGGCCTTTGGAAGAGATGTTCCCGGTAGGCTGTAAGAGCACTGTGCAGAGTGAGTTGTTTCTTAGCTTCCCAAAGAGCTGGAAGCAAGATGCTGTGGGGCCCAACTCGCCTTTTGGAAAGAAGCGTGCACGTTGTGCCTTTCACCTCTAGGGCCATGTGGCACACCCAGATCAGAAGTTCCACTTCAGCCAGATCAGGGCTGGGAAGAAACTGCGTTTCACAGGCCTTTGTAAGACTCGTTCCCTGTAGGCTGTAAAACACCAGTGCAGAGCAAGTTGTTTCTTAGCGGCCCAAAGAGGTGGAAGCCCAACGCTGTGGGGCCTGTCTGCCCTTGAGGAATCAAGGCAGGACTTTGAGCCTTGCAACTCTAGGCCGAAGTAGGATATGGCATAGCAGCAGTTCTACCTCAGCGAGATAAGGCCTTCAAAGAAACTGCATTTCTCAGGCCTTTGCAAGAGATGCTCCCAGTTGGCTGTAAGAGAGGTTTGCAGAGCCAGTTGTTTCTTAGCTTCCCAAAGAGCTGGAAGGAAGATGCTTTTGGGCCCAACTCGCCCTTTGGAAAGAAGACTGCGGGTTGTGCCTTTCAGCTCCAGGTCAATGTAGCACACCCAGAGCAGAAGTTCTACTTCAGCCAGATCAGGCCTGCAAAGAAACGGCGTTTCACAGGCCTTTGGAAGAGATGTTCCCGGTAGGCTGTAAGAGCACTGTGCAGAGCGAGTTGTTTCTTATCTTCCCAAAGAGCTGGAAGCAAGATGCTCTGCGGCCCAACTCTCCCTTTGGGAAGAAGCGTGCACGTTGTGCCTTTCAGCTCTAGGGCCATGTGGCACACCCAGAGCAGAAGTTCTACTTCAGCCAGATCAGGCCTGCAAAGAAACTGCGTTTCACAGGCCTTCGTAAGGGATGTTCCCGGTAGGCTGTAAGAGCGCTGTGCAGAGCGAGTTGTTTCTTAGCTTCCCAAAGAGCTGGAAGCAAGATGCTCTGGGTCCCACCTCGCCCTTTTTTAAGAAGCCTGCACGTTGTGCCTTTGAGCTCTAGGTCAATGTGGCACACCCAGAGCAGAAGTTCTACTTCAGCCAGATCAGGGCTGGGAAGAAACTGCGTTTCACAGTCCTTTGTAAGACATGTTACCGGTAGGCTGTAAGAGCACTATGCAGAGCGAGTTGTTTCTTAGCTGCCGAAAGAGCTGGATATTTTACCTGTGGGACTTGTCTACCCTTGTGGAATCAAGGCAGAACTTTGCGCCTTGCAGCTCTAGCGCCATGTAGGACCCGGCAGAGCAGAAGTTCTACTTCAGCCAGATCAGGGCTGGGAATAAACTGCGTTTCACAGGCCTTCGTAAGAGATGTTCCCGGTAGGCTGTAAGAGCACTGTGCACAGCAAGTTGTTTCTTTGCTGCCGAAAGAGCTGGAAGCTGGACCTGAGGGACTTGTCTACCCTTGTGGAAAAAAGGGAGGACTTTGTGCCTTGCAGCTCTAGCGCCATGTAGGACCCGGCAGAGCAGAAGTTCTACTTCAGCCAGATCAGGGCTGGGAAGAAACTGCGTTTCACAGGCCTTTGGAAGAGATGTTCCCGGTAGGCTGTAAGAGCACTGTGCAGAGCGAGTTGTTTCTTAGCTTCCCAAAGAGCTGGAAGCAAGATGCTGTGGGGCCCAACTCTCCATTTGGAAAGAAGCCTGCACGTTGTTCCGTTCAGCTCTAGGGCCATGTGGCACACCCAGAGCAGAAGTTCCACTTTGGCCAGATCAGGCCTGCAAAGAAACTGCGTTTCACAGGCCTTTGTAAGAGATGTTCCCGGTAGGCTGTAAGAGCACTGTGCAGAGCGAGTTGTTTCTTAGCTTCCCAAAGAGCTGGAAGCAAGATGCTGTGGGGCCCAACTCTCCATTTGGAAAGAAGCCTGCACGTTGTTCCGTTCAGCTCTAGGGCCATGTGGCACACCCAGAGCAGAAGTTCCACTTTGGCCAGATCAGGCCTGCAAAGAAACTGCGTTTCACAGGCCTTCGTAAGAGATGTTCCCGGTAGGCTGTAAGAGCGCTGTGCAGAGCGAGTTGTTTCTTAGCTTCCCAAAGAGCTGGAAGCAAGATGCTCTGGGTCCCACCTCGCCCTTTTTTAAGAAGCCTGCACGTTGTGCCTTTGAGCTCTAGGTCAATGTGGCACACCCAGAGCAGAAGTTCTAATTCAGCCAGATCAGGGCTGGGAAGAAACTGCGTTTCACAGTCCTTTGTAAGACATGTTCCCGGTAGGCTCTAAGAGCCCTATGCAGAGCGAGTTGTTTCTTAGCTGCCGAAATAGCTGGATGTTTTACCTGAGGGACTTGTCTACCCTTGTGGAATCAAGGCAGAGCTTTGCGCCTTGCAGCTCTAGCGCCATGTAGGACCCGGCAGAGCAGAAGTTCTACTTCAGCCAGATCAGGGCTGGGAATAAACTGCGTTTCACAGGCCTTTGTAAGACTCGTTCCCTGTAGGCTGTAAAACACCAGTGCAGAGCAAGTTGTTTCTTAGCGGCCCAAAGAGGTGGAAGCCCCACGCTGTGGGGTCTGTCTGCCCTTGAGGAATCAAGGCAGGACTTTGAGCCTTGCAACTCTAGGCCGAAGTAGGATATGGCATAGCAGCGGTTCTACCTCAGCGAGATAAGGCCTGCAAAGAAACTGCATTTCTCAGCCCTTTGCAAGAGATGCTCCCAGTTGGCTGTAAGAGAGGTCTGCAGAGCCAGTTGTTTCTTAGCTTCCCAAAGAGCTGGAAGGAAGATGCTTTTGGGCCCAACTCGCCCTTTGGAAAGAAGACTGCGGGTTGTGCCTTTCAGCTCCAGGCCAATGTAGCACACCCAGAGCAGAAGTTCTACTTCAGGGAGATCAGGCCTGCAAGGAAACTGCGTTTCACAGGCCTTTGTAAGCGATGTTCCCAGTAGGCTGTAAGAGCACTGTGCAGAGCGAGTTGTTTCTTATCTTCCCAAAGCGCTGGAAGCAAGATGCTGTGGGGCCCAACTCGCCCTTTGGAAAGAAGCCTGCACGTTGTGCCTTTCAGCTCTAGGGCCATGTGGCACACCCAGAGCAGAAGTTCTACTTCAGCCAGATCAGGCCTGCAAAGAAACTGCGTTTCACAGGCCTTTGTAAGAGATGTTCCCGGTAGGCTGTAAGAGCACTGTGCACAGCGAGTTGTTTCTTAGCTGCCGAAAGAGCTGGAAGCTGGACCTGAGGGACTTGTCTACCCTTGTGGAAAAAAGGGTGGACTTTGTGCCTTGCAGCTCTATCGCCATGTAGGACTCGGCAGAGCAGAAGTTCTACTTCAGCAAGATCAGGGCTGGGAAGAAACTGCGTTTCACAGGTCTTTGTAAGACTCGTTCCCTGTAGGCTGTAAAACACCAGTGCAGAGCAAGATGTTTCTTAGCTGCCCAAAGAGGTGGAAGCCCGACGCTGTGGGGCCTGTCTGCCCTTGAGGAGTCAAGGCAGGACTTTGAGCCTTGCAACTCTAGGCCGATGTAGGACACAGCATAGCAGCAGTTCTACCTCAGCGAGATAAGGCCTGCAAAGAAACTGCATTTCTCAGGCCTTTGCAAGAGATGCTCCCGGTTGGCTGTAAGAGAGGTCTGCAGAGCGAGTTGTTTCTTAGCTTCCCAAAGATCTGGAAGCAAGATGCTGTGGGGCCCAACTCGCCCTTTGGAAAGAAGCCTGCACGTTGTGCCTTTCAGCTCTAGGGCCATGTGGCACACCCAGAGCAGAAGTTCTACTTCAGCCAGATCAGGCCTGCAAAGAAACTGCGTTTCACAGGCCTTTGTAAGACATGTTCCAGGTAGGCTGGAAGAGTCCTGTGCACAGCAAGCTGCTTCTTAGCTGCTCCAAGTGCTGGAAGCTGGACGCTGAGGTATTAGTCTCCCCTTGGGGAAACAAGGCAGGACTTTGTGCCTTGCATCTCTAGGGCCATGTAGCACACGGCAGAGCAGAAGTTCTACTTCAGCCAGATCAGGGCTGGGAAGAAACTGCGTTTCACAGTCCTTTGCAAGACATGTTCCCGGTAGGCTGTAAGAGCCCTATGCAGTGCGAGTTGTTTCTTAGCTGCCGAAAGAGCTGGATGTTGGACCTGAGGGACTTGTCTACCCTTGTGGAATCAAGGCAGGACTTTGTGCCTTGCAGCTCTAGCGCCATGTAGGACCCGGCAGAGCAGAAGTTCTACTTCAGCCAAATCAGGGCTGGGAAGAAACTGCGTTTCACAGGCATTTGTAAGACTCGTTCCCTGTAGGCTGTAAAACACCAGTGCAGAGCAAGTTGTTTCTTAGTGGCCCAAGGAGGTGGAAGCCCCACGCTGAGGGGCCTGTCTGCCCTTGAGGAGTCAAGGCAGGACTTTGAGCCTTGCAACTCTAGGCCGAAGTAGTATATGGCATAGCAGCATTTCTACCTCAGCGAGATAAGGCCTGCAAGGAAACTGTATTTCTCAGGCCTTTGCAAGAGATGTTCCCGGTTGGCTGTAAGAGATGTCTGCAAAGCGAGTTGTTTCTTAGCTTCCAAAAGAGCTGGAAGCAAGATGTTGTGGGGCCAAACTCGCCCGTTGGAAAGAAGCCTGCACGTTGTTCCTTTCAGCTCTAGGGCAATGTAGCACACCCAGAGCAGAAGTTCTACTTCAGCCAGATGAGGCCTGCAAAGAAACTGCGTTTCACAGGCCTTTGTAAGACATGTTCCAGGTAGGCTGGAAGAGCCCTGTGCAAAGCAAGCTGTTTCTTAGCTGCTCCAAGAGCTGGAAGCTGGACGCTGAGGTACTATTCTCCCCTTTGGGGAAACAAGGCAGGACTTTGTGCCTTGCATCTCTAGGGCCATGTTGCACACGGCAGAGCAGAAGTTCTACTTCAGCCAGATCAGGGCTGGGAAGAAACTGCGTTTCACAGTCCTTTGTAAGACATGTTCCCGGTAGGCTTTAAGAGCCCTATGCAGAGCGAGTTGTTTCTTAGCTGCCGAAAGAGCTGGATGCTGGACCTGAGGGACTTGTCTACCCTTGTGGAATCAAGGCAGAACTTTGCGCCTTGCAGCTCTAGCGCCATGTAGGACCCGGCAGAGCAGAAGTTCTACTTCAGCCAGATCAGGGCTGGGAATAAACTGCGTTTCACAGGCCTTTGTAAGACTCGTTCCCTGTAGGCTGTAAAACACGAGTGCAGAGCAAGATGTTTCTTAGCGGCCCAAAGAGGTGGAAGCCCCACGCTGTGGGGCCTGTCTGCCCTTGAGGAGTCAAGGCAGGATTTGAGCCTTGCAACTCTAGGCCGATGTAGGACACGGCATAGCAGCAGTTCCACGTCAGCGAGATAAGGCCTGCAAAGAAACTGCATTTCTCAGGCCTTTGGAAGAGATGTTCCCGGTAGGCTGTAAGAGCACTGTGCAGAGTGAGTTGTTTCTTAGCTTCCCAAAGAGCTGGAAGCAAGATGCTGTGGGGCCAAACTCGCCCTTTGGAAAGAAGCGTGCACGTTGTGCCTTTCACCTCTAGGGCCATGTGGCACACCCAGATCAGAAGTTCCACTTCAGCCAGATCAGGGCTGGGAAGAAACTGCGTTTCACAGGCCTTTGTAAGACTCGTTCCCTGTAGGCTGTAAAACACCAGTGCAGAGCAAGTTGTTTCTTAGCGGCCCAAAGAGGTGGAAGCCCAACGCTGTGGGGCCTGTCTGCCCTTGAGGAATCAAGGCAGGACTTTGAGCCTTGCAACTCTAGGCCGAAGTAGGATATGGCATAGCAGCAGTTCTACCTCAGCGAGATAAGGCCTTCAAAGAAACTGCATTTCTCAGGCCTTTGCAAGAGATGCTCCCAGTTGGCTGTAAGAGAGGTCTGCAGAGCGAGTTGTTTCTTAGCTTCCCAAAGAGCTGGAAGGAAGATGCTTTTGGGCCCAACTCGCCCTTTGGAAAGAAGACTGCGGTTTGTGCCTTTCAGCTCCAGGCCAATGTAGCACACCCAGAGCAGAAGTTCTACTTCAGGCAGATCAGGCCTGCAAAGAAACTGCGTTTCACAGGCCTTTGTAAGAGATGTTCCCAGTAGGCTGTAAGAGCACTGTGCAGAGCGAGTTGTTTCTTATCTTCCCAAAGAGCTGGAAGCAAGATGCTGTGGGGCCCAACTCGCCCTTTGGAAAGAAGCCTGCACGTTGTGCCTTTCAGCTCTAGGGCAAAGTAGCACACCCACAGCAGAAGTCCTACTTCAGCCAGATCAGGCCTGCAAAGAAACTGCGTTTCACAGGCCTTTGGAAGAGATGTTCCCGGTAGGCTGTAAGAGCACTGTGCAGAGCGAGTTGTTTCTTAGCTTCCCAAAGAGCTGGAAGCAACATGTGGTGGGGCCCAACTCGCCCTTTGGAAAGAAGCGTGCACGTTGTGCCTTTCAGCTCTAGGGCAATGTAGCACACCCAGAGCAGAAGTCCTACTTCAGCCAGATCAGGCTTGCAAAGAAACTGCGTTTCACAGGCCTTTGTAAGAGATGTTCCCGGTAGGCTGTAAGAGCACTGTGCAGAGCGAGTTGTTTCTTAGCTTCCCAAAGAGCTGGAAGCAAGATGCTCTGCGGCCCAACTCTCCCTTTGGAAAGAAGCGTGCACGTTGTGCCTTTCAGCTCTAGGGCCATGTGGCACACCCAGAGCAGAAGTTCCACTTCAGCCAGATCAGGCCTGCAAAGAAACTGCATTTCACAGGCCTTTGTAAGAGATGTTCCCGGTAGGCTGTAAGAGCACTGTGCAGACCGAGTTGTTTCTTAGCTTCCCAAAGAGCTGGAAGCAAGATGCTCTGCGGCCCAACTCTCCCTTTGGAAAGAAGCCTGCACGTTGTTCCTTTCAGCTCTAGGGCTATGTGGCACACCCAGAGCAGAAGTTCCACTTCAGCCAGATCAGGCCTGCAAGGAAACTGCGTTTCACAGGCCTTTGGAAGAGATGTTTCCGGTAGGCTGTAAGAGCGCTGTGCAGAGCGAGTTGTTTCTTAGCTTCCCAAAGAGCTGGAAGCAAGATGCTCTGGGTCCCACCTCGCCCTTTTTTAAGAAGCCTGCACGTTGTGCCTTTGAGCTCTAGGTCAATGTGGTACACCCAGAGCAGAAGTTCTACTTCAGCCAGATCAGGGCTGGGAAGAAACTGCGTTTCACAGTCCTTTGTAAGACATGTTCCCGGTAGGCTGTAAGAGCCCTATACAGAGCGAGTTGTTTCTGAGCTGCCGAAATAGCTGGATGTTTTAACTGAGGGACTTGTCTACCCTTGTGGAATCAAGGCAGAGCTTTGCGCCTTGCAGCTCTAGCGCCATGTAGGACCCGGCAGAGCAGAAGTTCTACTTCAGCCAGATCAGGGCTGGGAAGAAACTGCGTTTCACAGGCCTTTGTAAGACTCGTTCCCTGTAGGCTGTAAAACACCAGTGCAGAGCAAGTTGTTTCTTAGCGGCCCAAAGAGGTGGAAGCCCCACGCTGTGGGGCATGTCTGCCCTTGAGGAATCAAGGCAGGACTTTGAGCCTTGCAACTCTAGGCCGAAGTAGGATATGGCATAGCAGCAGTTCTACCTCAGCGAGATAAGGCCTGCAAAGAAACTGCATTTCTCAGGCCTTTGCAAGAGATGCTCCCAGTTGGCTGTAAGAGAGGTCTGCAGAGCCAGTTGTTTCTTAGCTTCCCAAAGAGCTGGAAGGAAGATGCTTTTGGGCCCAACTCGCCCTTTGGAAAGAAGACTGCGGGTTGTGCCTTTCAGCTCCAGGCCAATGTAGCACACCCAGAGCAGAAGTTCTACTTCAGCCAGATCAGGCCTGCAAAGAAACTGCATTTCACAGGCCTTTGTAAGAGATGTTCCCGGTAGGCTGTAAGAGCACTGTGCACAGCGAGTTGTTTCTTAGCTGCCGAAAGAGCTGGAAGCAGGACCTGAGGGACTTGTCTACCCTTGTGGAAAAAAGGGAGGACTTTGTGCCTTGCAGCTCTAGCGCCATGTAGGACTCGGCAGAGCAGAAGTTCTACTTCAGCCAGATCAGGGCTGGGAAGAAACTGCGTTTCACAGGCCTTTGGAAGAGATGTTCCCGGTAGGCTGTAAGAGCACTGTGCAGAGCGAGTTGTTTCTTAGCTTCCCAAAGAGCTGGAAGCAAGATGCTGTGGGGCCCAACTCGCCCTTTGGAAAGAAGCCTGCACGTTGTGCCTTTCAGCTCTAGGGCAAAGTAGCACACCCAGAGCAGAAGACCTACTTCAGCCAGATCAGGCCTGCAAAGAAACTCGTTTCACATTCCTTTGGAAGAGATGTTCCAACTAGGCTGTAAGAGCACTGTGCAGAGCGAGTTGTATCTTAGCTTCCCAAAGAGCTGGAAGCAAGATGCTGTGGGGCCCAACTCGCCCTTTGGAAAGAAGCCTGCACGTTGTGCCTTTCAGCTCTAGGGCAAAGTAGCACACCCAGAGCAGAAGTCCTACTTCAGGCAGATCAGGCCTGCAAAGAAACTGCGTTTCACAGGCCTTTGGAAGAGATGTTCCCGGTAGGCATTAAGAGCACTGTGCAGAGCGGGTTGTTTCTTAGCTTCCCAAAGAGCTGGAAGCAAGATGCTGTGGGGCCCAACTCTCCCTTTGGAAAGAAGCTTGCACGTTGCACCTTTCAGCTCTAGGGCAAAGTAGCACACCCAGAGCAGAAGTCCTACTTCAGCCAGATCAGGCCTGCAAAGAAACTGCGTTTCACAGGTCTCGTAAGAGATGTTCCCGGTAGGCGGTATGAGCGCTGTGCAGAGCGAGTTGTTTCTTAGCTTCCCAAAGAGCTGGAAGCAAGATGCTCTGGGTCCCACCTCGCCCTTTTTTAAGAAGCCTGCACGTTGTGCCTTTGAGCTCTAGGTCAATGTGGCACACCCAGAGCAGAAGTTCTACTTCAGCCAGATCAGGGCTGGGAAGAAACTGCGTTTCACAGTCCTTTGTAAGACATGTTACCGGTAGGCTGTAAGAGCACTATGCAGAGCGAGTTGTTTCTTAGCTGCCGAAAGAGCTGGATATTTTACCTGTGGGACTTGTCTACCCTTGTGGAATCAAGGCAGAACTTTGCGCCTTGCAGCTCTAGCGCCATGTAGGACCCGGCAGAGCAGAAGTTCTACTTCAGCCAGATCAGGGCTGGGAATAAACTGCGTTTCACAGGCCTTCGTAAGAGATGTTCCCGGTAGGCTGTAAGAGCACTGTGCACAGCAAGTTGTTTCTTTGCTGCCGAAAGAGCTGGAAGCTGGACCTGAGGGACTTGTCTACCCTTGTGGAAAAAAGGGAGGACTTTGTGCCTTGCAGCTCTAGCGCCATGTAGGACCCGGCAGAGCAGAAGTTCTACTTCAGCCAGATCAGGGCTGGGAAGAAACTGCGTTTCACAGGTGTTTGTAAGACTCGTTCACTGTAGGCTGTAAAACACCAGTGCAGAGCAAGATGTTTCTTAGCTGCCTAAAGAGGTGGAAGCCCCACGCTGTGGGGCCTGTATGCCCTTGAGGAGTCAAGGCAGGACTTTGAGCCTTGCAACTCTAGGCCGATGTAGGACACAGCATAGCAGCAGTTCTACCTCAGCGAGATAAGGCCTGCAAAGAAACTGCATTTCTCAGGCCTTTGCAAGAGATGCTCCCGGTGGACTGTAAGAGAGGTCTGCAGAGCGAGTTGTTTATTAGCTTCCCAAAGAGCTGGAAGCAAGAGGCTTTGGGGCCCAACACGCCCTTTGGAAAGAAGCCTGCACGTTGTGCCTTTCAGCCTAGGGCCATGTGGCACACCCAGAGCAGAAGTTCTGCTTCAGCCAGATCAGGCCTGCAAAGAAACTGCGTTTCACAGGCCTTTGGAAGAGATGTTCCCGGTAGGCTGTAAAAGCACTGTGCAGAGCGAGTTGTTTCTTAGCTTCCCAAAGAGCTGGAAGCAAGATGCTGTGGGGCCCAACTCGCCCTTTGGAAAGAAGCCTGCACGTTGTGCCTTTCAGCTCTAGGGCAAAGTAGCACACCCAGAGCAGAAGTCCTACTTCAGCCAGATCAGGCCTGCAAAGAAACTGCGTTTCACAGGCCTTTGGAAGAGATGCTCCCAGTAGGCTGTAAGAGCACTGTGCAGAGCGAGTTGTTTCCTACCTTCCCAAAGAGCTGGAAGCAAGATGCTGTGGGCCCCAACTCGCCCTTTGGAAAGAAGCCTGCACGTTGTGCCTTTCAGCTCTAGGGCAAAGTAGAACACCCAGAGCAGAAGTCCTACTTCAGGCAGATCAGGCCTGCAAAGAAACTGCGTTTCACAGGCCTTTGTAAGAGATGTTCCCGGTAGGCTGTAAGAGCACTGTGCAGAGAGAGTTGTTTCTTAGCTTCCCAAAGAGCTGGAAGCAAGATGCTCTGCGGCCCAACTCTCCCTTTGGAAAGAAGCGTGCACGTTGTGCCTTTCAGCTCTAGGGCCATGTGGCACACCCAGAGCAGAAGTTCCACTTCAGCCAGATCAGGCCTGCAAAGAAACTGCGTTTCACAGGCCTTTGTAAGAGATGTTCCCGGTAGGCTGTAAGAGCACTGTGCAGAGCGAGTTGTTTCTTAGCTTCCCAAAGAGCTGGAAGCAAGATGCTGTGGGGCCCAACTCTCCATTTGGAAAGAAGCCTGCACGTTGTTCCGTTCAGCTCTAGGGCCATGTGGCACACCCAGAGCAGAAGTTCCACTTTGGCCCGATCAGGCCTGCAAAGAAACTGCGTTTCACAGGCCTTTGTAAGAGATGTTCCCGGTAGGCTGTAAGAGCACTGTGCAGAGCGAGTTGTTTCTTAGCTTCCCAAAGAGCTGGAAGCAAGATGCTGTGGGGCCCAACTCTCCATTTGGAAAGAAGCCTGCACGTTGTTCCGTTCAGCTCTAGGGCCATGTGGCACACCCAGAGCAGAAGTTCCACTTTGGCCAGATCAGGCCTGCAAAGAAACTGCGTTTCACAGGCCTTCGTAAGAGATGTTCCCGGTAGGCTGTAAGAGCGCTGTGCAGAGCGAGTTGTTTCTTAGCTTCCCAAAGAGCTGGAAGCAAGATGCTCTGGGTCCCACCTCGCCCTTTTTTAAGAAGCCTGCACGTTGTGCCTTTGAGCTCTAGGTCAATGTGGCACACCCAGAGCAGAAGTTCTAATTCAGCCAGATCAGGGCTGGGAAGAAACTGCGTTTCACAGTCCTTTGTAAGACATGTTCCCGGTAGGCTCTAAGAGCCCTATGCAGAGCGAGTTGTTTCTTAGCTGCCGAAATAGCTGGATGTTTTACCTGAGGGACTTGTCTACCCTTGTGGAATCAAGGCAGAGCTTTGCGCCTTGCAGCTCTAGCGCCATGTAGGACCCGGCAGAGCAGAAGTTCTACTTCAGCCAGATCAGGGCTGGGAATAAACTGCGTTTCACAGGCCTTTGTAAGACTCGTTCCCTGTAGGCTGTAAAACACCAGTGCAGAGCAAGTTGTTTCTTAGCGGCCCAAAGAGGTGGAAGCCCCACGCTGTGGGGTCTGTCTGCCCTTGAGGAATCAAGGCAGGACTTTGAGCCTTGCAACTCTAGGCCGAAGTAGGATATGGCATAGCAGCGGTTCTACCTCAGCGAGATAAGGCCTGCAAAGAAACTGCATTTCTCAGCCCTTTGCAAGAGATGCTCCCAGTTGGCTGTAAGAGAGGTCTGCAGAGCCAGTTGTTTCTTAGCTTCCCAAAGAGCTGGAAGGAAGATGCTTTTGGGCCCAACTCGCCCTTTGGAAAGAAGACTGCGGGTTGTGCCTTTCAGCTCCAGGCCAATGTAGCACACCCAGAGCAGAAGTTCTACTTCAGGGAGATCAGGCCTGCAAGGAAACTGCGTTTCACAGGCCTTTGTAAGCGATGTTCCCAGTAGGCTGTAAGAGCACTGTGCAGAGCGAGTTGTTTCTTATCTTCCCAAAGCGCTGGAAGCAAGATGCTGTGGGGCCCAACTCGCCCTTTGGAAAGAAGCCTGCACGTTGTGCCTTTCAGCTCTAGGGCCATGTGGCACACCCAGAGCAGAAGTTCTACTTCAGCCAGATCAGGCCTGCAAAGAAACTGCGTTTCACAGGCCTTTGTAAGAGATGTTCCCGGTAGGCTGTAAGAGCACTGTGCACAGCGAGTTGTTTCTTAGCTGCCGAAAGAGCTGGAAGCTGGACCTGAGGGACTTGTCTACCCTTGTGGAAAAAAGGGTGGACTTTGTGCCTTGCAGCTCTATCGCCATGTAGGACTCGGCAGAGCAGAAGTTCTACTTCAGCAAGATCAGGGCTGGGAAGAAACTGCGTTTCACAGGTCTTTGTAAGACTCGTTCCCTGTAGGCTGTAAAACACCAGTGCAGAGCAAGATGTTTCTTAGCTGCCCAAAGAGGTGGAAGCCCGACGCTGTGGGGCCTGTCTGCCCTTGAGGAGTCAAGGCAGGACTTTGAGCCTTGCAACTCTAGGCCGATGTAGGACACAGCATAGCAGCAGTTCTACCTCAGCGAGATAAGGCCTGCAAAGAAACTGCATTTCTCAGGCCTTTGCAAGAGATGCTCCCGGTTGGCTGTAAGAGAGGTCTGCAGAGCGAGTTGTTTCTTAGCTTCCCAAAGATCTGGAAGCAAGATGCTGTGGGGCCCAACTCGCCCTTTGGAAAGAAGCCTGCACGTTGTGCCTTTCAGCTCTAGGGCCATGTGGCACACCCAGAGCAGAAGTTCTACTTCAGCCAGATCAGGCCTGCAAAGAAACTGCGTTTCACAGGCCTTTGTAAGACATGTTCCAGGTAGGCTGGAAGAGTCCTGTGCACAGCAAGCTGCTTCTTAGCTGCTCCAAGTGCTGGAAGCTGGACGCTGAGGTATTAGTCTCCCCTTGGGGAAACAAGGCAGGACTTTGTGCCTTGCATCTCTATGGCCATGTAGCACACGGCAGAGCAGAAGTTCTACTTCAGCCAGATCAGGGCTGGGAAGAAACTGCGTTTCACAGTCCTTTGCAAGACATGTTCCCGGTAGGCTGTAAGAGCCCTATGCAGTGCGAGTTGTTTCTTAGCTGCCGAAAGAGCTGGATGTTGGACCTGAGGGACTTGTCTACCCTTGTGGAATCAAGGCAGGACTTTGTGCCTTGCAGCTCTAGCGCCATGTAGGACCCGGCAGAGCAGAAGTTCTACTTCAGCCAGATCAGGGCTGGGAAGAAACTGCGTTTCACAGGCATTTGTAAGACTCGTTCCCTGTAGGCTGTAAAACACCAGTGCAGAGCAAGTTGTTTCTTAGTGGCCCAAGGAGGTGGAAGCCCCACGCTGAGGGGCCTGTCTGCCCTTGAGGAGTCAAGGCAGGACTTTGAGCCTTGCAACTCTAGGCCGAAGTAGTATATGGCATAGCAGCATTTCTACCTCAGCGAGATAAGGCCTGCAAGGAAACTGTATTTCTCAGGCCTTTGCAAGAGATGTTCCCGGTTGGCTGTAAGAGATGTCTGCAAAGCGAGTTGTTTCTTAGCTTCCAAAAGAGCTGGAAGCAAGATGTTGTGGGGCCAAACTCGCCCGTTGGAAAGAAGCCTGCACGTTGTTCCTTTCAGCTCTAGGGCAATGTAGCACACCCAGAGCAGAAGTTCTACTTCAGCCAGATGAGGCCTGCAAAGAAACTGCGTTTCACAGGCCTTTGTAAGACATGTTCCAGGTAGGCTGGAAGAGCCCTGTGCAAAGCAAGCTGTTTCTTAGCTGCTCCAAGAGCTGGAAGCTGGACGCTGAGGTACTATTCTCCCCTTTGGGGAAACAAGGCAGGACTTTGTGCCTTGCATCTCTAGGGCCATGTTGCACACGGCAGAGCAGAAGTTCTACTTCAGCCAGATCAGGGCTGGGAAGAAACTGCGTTTCACAGTCCTTTGTAAGACATGTTCCCGGTAGGCTTTAAGAGCCCTATGCAGAGCGAGTTGTTTCTTAGCTGCCGAAAGAGCTGGATGCTGGACCTGAGGGACTTGTCTACCCTTGTGGAATCAAGGCAGAACTTTGCGCCTTGCAGCTCTAGCGCCATGTAGGACCCGGCAGAGCAGAAGTTCTACTTCAGCCAGATCAGGGCTGGGAATAAACTGCGTTTCACAGGCCTTTGTAAGACTCGTTCCCTGTAGGCTGTAAAACACGAGTGCAGAGCAAGATGTTTCTTAGCGGCCCAAAGAGGTGGAAGCCCCACGCTGTGGGGCCTGTCTGCCCTTGAGGAATCAAGGCAGGACTTTGAGCCTTGCAACTCTAGGCCGAAGTAGGATATGGCATAGCAGCAGTTCTACCTCAGCGAGATAAGGCCTGCAAAGAAACTGCATTTCTCAGGCCTTTGCAAGAGATGCTCCCGGTTGGCTGTAAGAGAGGTCTGCAGAGCGAGTTGTTTCTTAGCTTCCCAAAGAGCTGGAAGCAAGAGGCTTTGGGGCCCAACACGCCCTTTGGAAAGAAGCCTGCACGTTGTGCCTTTCAGCTATAGGGCCATGTGGCACACCCAGAGCAGAAGTTCTACTTCAGCCAGATCAGGCCTGCAAAGAAACTGCGTTTCACAGGCCTTTGTAAGAGATGTTCCCGGTAGGCTGTAAGAGCACTGTGCAGAGCGAGTTGTTTCTTAGCTTGCCAAAGAGCTGGAAGCAAGATGCTCTGCAGCCCAACTCTCCCTTTGGAAAGAAGCGTGCACGTTGTGCCTTTCAGCTCTAGGGCCATGTGGCACACCCAGAGCAGAAGTTCCACTTCAGCCAGATCAGGCCTGCAAAGAAACTGCGTTTCACAGGCCTTTGGATGAGATGTTCCCGGTAGGCTGTAAGAGCACTGTGCAGAGCGAGTTGTTTCTTAGGTTCCCAAAGAGCTGGAAGCAAGATGCTGTGGGGCCCAACTCGCCCTTTGGAAAGAAGCCTGCACGTTGTGCCTTTGAGCTCTAGGGCCATGTGGCACACCCAGATCAGAAGTTCCACTTCAGCCAGATCAGGGCTGGGAAGAAACTGCGTTTCACAGGCCTTTGTAAGACTCGTTCCCTGTAGGCTGTAAAACACCAGTGCAGAGCAAGTTGTTTCTTAGCGGCCCAAAGAGGTGGAAGCCCAACGCTGTGGGGCCTGTCTGCCCTTGAGGAATCAAGGCAGGACTTTGAGCCTTCCAACTCTAGGCCGAAGTAGGATATGGCATAGCAGCAGTTCTACCTCAGCGAGATAAGGCCTTCAAAGAAACTGCATTTCTCAGGCCTTTGCAAGAGATGCTCCCAGTTGGCTGTAAGAGAGGTCTTCAGAGCCAGTTGTTTCTTAGCTTCCCAAAGAGCTGGAAGGAAGATGCTTTTGGGCCCAACTCGCCCTTTGGAAAGAAGACTGCGGGTTGTGCCTTTCAGCTCCAGGCCAATGTAGCACACCCAGAGCAGAAGTTCTACTTCAGCCAGATCAGGCCTGCAAAGAAACTGCGTTTCACAGGCCTTTGTAAGAGATGTTCCCAGTAGGCTGTAAGAGCACTGTGCAGAGCGAGTTCTTTCTTATCTTCCCAAACAGCTGGAAGCAAGATGCTGTGGGGCCCAACTCGCCCTTTGGAAAGAAGCCTGCACGTTGTGCCTTTCAGCTCTAGGGCAAAGTAGCACACCCACAGCAGAAGTCCTACTTCAGCCAGATCAGGCCTGCAAAGAAACTGCGTTTCACAGGCCTTTGGAAGAGATGCTCCCAGTAGGCTGTAAGAGCACTGTGCAGAGCGAGTTGTTTCTTAGCTTCCCAAAGAGCTGGAAGCAAGATGCTGTGGGGCCCAACTCGCCCTTTGGAAAGAAGCCTGCACGTTGTGCCTTTCAACTCTAGGGCCAGGTGGCACACCCAGAGCAGAAGTTCCACTTCAGCCAGATCAGGCCTGCAAAGAAACTGCGTTTCACAGGCCTTTGTAAGGCTCGTTCCCTGTAGGCTGTAAAACACCAGTGCAGAGCAAGTTGTTTCTTAGCGGCCCAAAGAGGTGGAAGCCCCACGCTGTGGGGCATGTCTGCCCTTGAGGAATCAAGGCAGGACTTTGAGCCTTGCAACTCTAGGCCCAAGTAGGATATGGCATAGCAGCAGTTCTACCTCAGCGAGATAAGGCCTGCAAAGAAACTGCATTTCTCAGGCCTTTGCAAGAGTTGCTCCCGGTTGGTTGTAAGAGAGGTCTGCAGAGCGAGTTGTTTCTTAGCTTCCCAAAGAGCTGGAAGCAAGAGGCTTTGGGGCCCAACACGCCCTTTGGAAGAAGCCTGCACGTTGTGCCTTTCAGCTCTAGGGCCATGTGGCAGACCCAGACCAGAAGAACTACTTCAGCCAGATCAGGCCTGCAAAGAAACTGCGTTTCACAGGCCTTCGTAAGAGATGTTCCCGGTAGGCTGTAAGAGCGCTGTGCAGAGCGAGTTGTTTCTTAGCTTCCCAAAGAGCTGGAAGCAAGATGCTCTGCGGCCCAACTCTCCCTTTGGAAAGAAGACTGCACGTTGTTTCTTTCAGCTCTAAGGCCATGTGGCACACCCAGAGCAGAAGTTCCACTTCAGCCATATCAGGCCTGCAAATAAACTGCGTTTCACAGGCCTTTGTAAGACATGTTCCAGGTAGGCTGGAAGAGCCCTGTGCACAGCAAGCTGTTTCTTAGCTGCTCCAAGAGCTAGAAGCTGGGCGCTGAGGTACTAGCCCCCCTTTTGGGGAAACAAGGCAGGACTTTGTGCCTTGCATCTCTAGGGCCATGTTGCACACGGCAGAGCAGAAGTTCTACTTCAGCCAGATCAGGGCTGGGAAGAAACTGCGTTTCACAGTCCTTTGTAAGACATGTTCCCGGTAGGCTGTAAGAGCCCTATGCAGAGCGAGTTGTTTGTTAGCTGCCGAAAGAGCTGGATGCTAGACCTGAGGGACTTGTCTACCCTTGTGGAATCAAGGCAGGACTTTGTGCCTTGCAGCTCTAGCGCCATGTAGGACCCGGCAGAGCAGAATTTCTACTTCAGCCCGATCAGGGCTGGGAAGAAACTGCGTTTCACAGGCCTTTGTAAGACTCGTTCCCTGTAGGCTGTAAAACACCAGAGCAGAGCGAGTTGTTTCTTAGCTGCCCAAAGAGGTGGAGCCCCACGCTGTGGGGCCTGTCTGCCCTTGAGGAGTCAAGACAAGACTTTGAGCCTTGCAACTCTAGGCCGATGTAGGACACTGCATAGCAGCAGTTCTACCTCAGCGAGATAAGGCCTGCAAAGAAACTGCATTTCTCAGGCCTTTGCAAGAGATGTTCCCGGTTGGCTGTAAGAGATGTCTGCAGAGCGAGTTGTTTCTTAGCTTCCCAAAGAGCTGGAAGCAAGATGCTGTGGGGCCCAACTCGCCCTTTGGAAAGAAGCCTGCACGTTGTGCCTTTCAGCTCTAGGGCAAAGTAGCACACCCAGAGCAGAAGTCCTACTTCAGCCAGATCAGGCCTGCAAAGAAACTGCGTTTCACAGGCCTTTGGAAGAGATGTCCCTGGTAGGCTGTAAGAGCACTGTGCAGAGCGAGTGGTTTCTTAGCTTCCCAAAGAGCTGGAAGCAAGATGCTTTGGGGCCCAAGTCGCCCTTTGGAAAGAAGCCTGCACGTTGCGCCTTTGAGCTCTACGGCAAAGTAGCACACCCAGAGCAGGAGTCCTACTTCAGGCAGATCAGGCCTGCAAAGAAACTGCGTTTCACAGGCCTTTGGAAGAGATGTTCCCGGTAGGCTGTAAGAGCACTGTGCAGAGAGAGTTGTTTCTTAGGTTCCCAAAGAGCTGGAAGCAAGATGCTGTGGGGCCCAACTCGCCCTTTGGAAAGAAGACTGCACGTTGTGCCTTTCAGCTCTAGGGCAATGTAGCACACCCAGAGCAGAAGTTCTACTTCAGCCAGATCAGGCCTGCAAAGAAACTGCGTTTCACAGGCCTTTGTAAGACATGTTCCCGGTAGGCTTTAAGAGCCCTATGCAGAGCGAGTTGTTTCTTAGCTGCCGAAAGAGCTGGATGCTGGACCTGAGGGACTTGTCTACCCTTGTGGAATCAAGGCAGAACTTTGCGCCTTGCAGCTCTTGCGCCATGTAGGACCCGGCAGAGCAGAAGTTCTACTTCAGCCAGATCAGGGCTGGGAAGAAACTGCGTTTCACAGGCCTTTGTAAGACTGGTTCCCTGTAGGCTGTAAAACACCAGAGCAGAGCGAGTTGTTTCTTAGCTGCCCAAAGAGGTGGAAGCCCCACGCTGTGGGGCCTGTCTGCCCTTGAGGAGTCAAGACAGGACTTTGAGCCTTGCAACTCTAGGCCGATGTAGGACACGGCATAGCAGCAGTTCCACCTCAGCGAGATAAGGCCTGCAAAGAAACTGCATTTCTCAGGCCTTTGCAAGAGATCTTCCCGGTTGGCTGTAAGAGAGGTCTGCAGAGCGAGTTGTTTCTTAGCTTCCCAAAGAGCTGGAAGCAGGATGCTGTGGGGCCCAACTCGCCCTTTGGAAAGAAGCCTGCACGTTGTGCCTTTCAGCTCTAGGGCAAAGTAGCACACCCAGAGCAGAAGTCCTACTTCAGCCAGATCAGGCCTGCAAAGATACTGCGTTTCACAGGCCTTTGGAAGATATGTTCCCGGTAGGCTGTAAGAGCACTGTGCAGAGCGAGTTGTTTCTTAGCTTCCCAAAGAGCTGGAAGCAAGATGCTGTGGGGCCCAACTCGCCCTTTGGAAAGAAG
This sequence comes from Equus przewalskii, assembly GCF_037783145.1. NCBI lineage: Eukaryota > Metazoa > Chordata > Mammalia > Perissodactyla > Equidae > Equus > Equus przewalskii. Next base: position 9,879 of record NW_027228619.1, on the reverse strand, counting down.
CCTGCACGTTGTGCCTTTCAGATCTAGGGCAATGTAGCACACCCAGAGCAGAAGTCCTACTTCAGCCAGATCAGGCTTGCAAAGAAACTGCGTTTCAGAGGCCTTTGTAAGAGATGTTCCCGGTAGGCTGTAAGAGCGCTGTGCAGAGCGAGTTGTTTCTTAGCTTCCCAAAGAGCTGGAAGCAGGATGCTGTGGGGCCCAACTCGCCCTTTGGAAAGAAGCCTGCACGTTGTGCCTTTCAGCTCTAGGGCAAAGTAGCACACCCAGAGCAGAAGTCCTACTTCAGGCAGATCAGGCCTGCAAAGAAACTGCGTTTCACAGGCCTTTGGAAGAGATGTTCCCGGTAGGCTGTAAGAGCACTGTGCAGAGCGAGTTGTTTCTTAGCTTCCCAAAGAGCTGGAAGCAAGATGCTGTGGGGCCCAACTCGCCCTTTGGAAAGAAGCCTGCACGTTGTGCCTTTCAGCTCTAGGGCCATGTGGCACACCCAGAGCAGAAGTCCTACTTCAGGCAGATCAGGTCTGCAAAGAAACTGCGTTTCACAGGCCTTCCTAAGAGATGTTCCCGGTAGGCTGTAAGAGCGCTGTGCAGAGCGAGTTGTTTCTTAGCTTCCCAAAGAGCTGGAAGCAAGATGCTCTGGGTCCCACCTCGCCCTTTTTTAAGAAGCCTGCACGTTGTGCCTTTGAGCTCTAGGTCAATGTGGCACACCCAGAGCAGAAGTTCTACTTCAGCCAGATCAGGGCTGGGAAGAAACTGCGTTTCACAGTCCTTTGTAAGACATGTTCCCGGTAGGCTGTAAGAGCCCTATGCAGAGCGAGTTGTTTCTTAGCTGCCGAAATAGCTGGATGTTTTACCTGAGGGACTTGTCTACCCTTGTGGAATCAAGGCAGAGCTTTGCGACTTGCAGCTCTAGCGCCATGTAGGACCCGGCAGAGCAGAAGTTCTACTTCAGCCAGATCAGGGCTGGGAATAAACTGCGTTTCACAGGCCTTTGTAAGACTCGTTCCCTGGAGGCTGTAAAACACCAGTGCAGAGCAAGTTGTTTCTTAGCGGCCCAAAGCGGTGGAAGCCCCACGCTGTGGGGCCTGTCTGCCCTTGAGGAGTCAAGGCAGGATTTGAGCCTTGCAACTCTAGGCCGATGTAGGACACGGCATAGCAGCAGTTCCACGTCAGCGAGATAAGGCCTGCAAAGAAACTGCATTTCTCTGGCCTTTGGAAGAGATGTTCCCGGTAGGCTGTAAGAGCACTGTGCAGAGTGAGTTGTTTCTTAGCTTCCCAAAGAGCTGGAAGCAAGATGCTGTGGGGCCCAACTCGCCTTTTGGAAAGAAGCGTGCACGTTGTGCCTTTCACCTCTAGGGCCATGTGGCACACCCAGATCAGAAGTTCCACTTCAGCCAGATCAGGGCTGGGAAGAAACTGCGTTTCACAGGCCTTTGTAAGACTCGTTCCCTGTAGGCTGTAAAACACCAGTGCAGAGCAAGTTGTTTCTTAGCGGCCCAAAGAGGTGGAAGCCCAACGCTGTGGGGCCTGTCTGCCCTTGAGGAATCAAGGCAGGACTTTGAGCCTTGCAACTCTAGGCCGAAGTAGGATATGGCATAGCAGCAGTTCTACCTCAGCGAGATAAGGCCTTCAAAGAAACTGCATTTCTCAGGCCTTTGCAAGAGATGCTCCCAGTTGGCTGTAAGAGAGGTTTGCAGAGCCAGTTGTTTCTTAGCTTCCCAAAGAGCTGGAAGGAAGATGCTTTTGGGCCCAACTCGCCCTTTGGAAAGAAGACTGCGGGTTGTGCCTTTCAGCTCCAGGTCAATGTAGCACACCCAGAGCAGAAGTTCTACTTCAGCCAGATCAGGCCTGCAAAGAAACGGCGTTTCACAGGCCTTCGTAAGAGATGTTCCCGGTAGGCTGTAAGAGCGCTGTGCAGAGCGAGTTGTTTCTTAGCTTCCGAAATAGCTGGAAGCAAGATGCTCTGGGTCCCACCTCGCCCTTTTTTAAGAAGCCTGCACGTTGTGCCTTTGAGCTCTAGGTCAATGTGGCACACCCAGAGCAGAAGTTCTACTTCAGCCAGATGAGGGCTGGGAAGAAACTGCGTTTCACAGTCCTTTGTAAGACATGTTCCCGGTAGGCTGTAAGAGCCCTATGCAGAGCGAGTTGTTTCTTAGCTGCCGAAATAGCTGGATGTTTTACCTGAGGGACTTGTCTACCCTTGTGGAATCAAGGCAGAACTTTGCGCCTTGCAGCTCTAGCGCCATGTAGGACCCGGCAGAGCAGAAGTTCTACTTCAGCCAGATCAGGGCTGGGAATAAACTGCGTTTCACAGGCCTTTGTAAGACTCGTTCCCTGGAGGCTGTAAAACACCAGTGCAGAGCAAGTTGTTTCTTAGCGGCCCAAAGCGGTGGAAGCCCCACGCTGTGGGGCCTGTCTGCCCTTGAGGAGTCAAGGCAGGATTTGAGCCTTGCAACTCTAGGCCGATGTAGGACACGGCATAGCAGCAGTTCCACGTCAGCGAGATAAGGCCTGCAAAGAAACTGCATTTCTCTGGCCTTTGGAAGAGATGTTCCCGGTAGGCTGTAAGAGCACTGTGCAGAGTGAGTTGTTTCTTAGCTTCCCAAAGAGCTGGAAGCAAGATGCTGTGGGGCCCAACTCGCCTTTTGGAAAGAAGCGTGCACGTTGTGCCTTTCACCTCTAGGGCCATGTGGCACACCCAGATCAGAAGTTCCACTTCAGCCAGATCAGGGCTGGGAAGAAACTGCGTTTCACAGGCCTTTGTAAGACTCGTTCCCTGTAGGCTGTAAAACACCAGTGCAGAGCAAGTTGTTTCTTAGCGGCCCAAAGAGGTGGAAGCCCAACGCTGTGGGGCCTGTCTGCCCTTGAGGAATCAAGGCAGGACTTTGAGCCTTGCAACTCTAGGCCGAAGTAGGATATGGCATAGCAGCAGTTCTACCTCAGCGAGATAAGGCCTTCAAAGAAACTGCATTTCTCAGGCCTTTGCAAGAGATGCTCCCAGTTGGCTGTAAGAGAGGTTTGCAGAGCCAGTTGTTTCTTAGCTTCTCAAAGAGCTGGAAGGAAGATGCTTTTGGGCCCAACTCGCCCTTTGGAAAGAAGACTGCGGGTTGTGCCTTTCAGCTCCAGGCCAATGTAGCACACCCAGAGCAGAAGTTCTACTTCAGCCAGATCAGGCCTGCAAAGAAACTGCGTTTCACAGGCCTTTGGAAGAGATGTTCCCGGTAGGCTGTAAGAGCACTGTGCAGAGCGAGTTGTTTCTTATCTTCCCAAAGAGCTGGAAGCAAGATGCTCTGCGGCCCAACTCTCCCTTTGGAAAGAAGCGTGCACGTTGTGCCTTTCAGCTCTAGGGCCATGTGGCACACCCAGAGCAGAAGTTCCACTTCAGCCAGATCAGGCCTGCAAAGAAACTGCGTTTCACAGGCCTTCGTAAGGGATGTTCTCGGTAGGCTGTAAGAGCCCTGTGCAGAGCGAGTTGTTTCTTAGCTTCCCAAAGAGCTGGAAGCAAGATGCTCTGGGTCCCACCTCGCCCTTATTTAAGAAGCCTGCACGTTGTGCCTTTGAGCTCTAGGTCAATGTGGCACACCCAGAGCAGAAGTTCTACTTCAGCCAGATCAGGGCTGGGAAGAAACTGCGTTTCACAGTCCTTTGTAAGACATGCTCCCGGTAGGCTGTAAGAGCCCTATGCAGAGCGAGTTGTTTCTTAGCTGCCGATATAGCTGGATGTTTTACCTGAGGGACTTGTCTACCCTTGTGGAATAAAGGCAGAGCTTTGCGCCTTGCAGCTCTAGCGCCATGTAGGACCCGGCTGAGCAGAAGTTCTACTTCAGCCAGATCATGGCTGGGAATAAACTGCGTTTCACAGGCCTTTGTAAGACTCGTTCCCTGTAGGCTGTTAAACACCAGTGCAGAGCAAGTTGTTTCTTAGCGGCCCAAAGAGGTGGAAGCCCCACGCTGTGGGGCCTGTCTGCCCTTGAGGAATCAAGGCAGGACTTTGAGCCTTGCAACTCTAGGCCGAAGTAGGATACGGCATAGCAGCATTTCTACCTCAGCGAGATAAGGCCTGCAAGGAAACTGTATTTCTCAGGCCTTTGCAAGAGATGTTCCCGGTTGTCTGTAAAAGATGTCTGCAGAGCGAGTTGTTTCTTAGCTTCCAAAAGAGCTGGAAGCAAGATGCTTTGGGGCCCAACTCGCCCTTTGGAAAGAAGCCTGCACTTTGTGCCTTTCAGCTGCAGGGCAATGTAGCACAACCAGAGCAGAAGTTCTACTTCAGCCAGATCAGGCCTGCAAAGAAACTGCGTTTCAGAGGCCTTTTTAAGAGATGTTCCCGGTAGGCTGTAAGAGCACTGTGCAGAGCGAGTTGTATCTTAGCTTCCCAAAGAGCGGGAAGCAAGATGCTGTGGGGCCCAACTCGCCCTTTGGAAAGAGGCCTGCACGTTGTGCCTTTCAGCTCTAGGGCCATGTGGCGCACCCAGAGCAGAAGTTCTACTTCAGCCAGATCAGGCCTGCAAGCAAACTGCGTTTCACAGGCCTTTGTAAGAGATGTTCCCGGTAGGCTGTAAGAGCACTGTGCAGAGCGAGTTGTTTCTTAGCTTCCCAAAGAGCTGGAAGCAAGATGCTTTGGGGCCCAACTCGCCCTTTGGAAAGAAGCCTGCACGTTGTGCCTTTCAGCTCTAGGGCCATGTGGCACACCCAGAGCAGAAGTTCTACTTCAGCCAGATCAGGCCTGCAAAGAAACTGCGTTTCACAGGCCTTTGTAAGAGATGTTCCCGGTAGGCTGTAAAACACCAGTGCAGAGCAAGTTGTTTCTTAGCTGCCCAAAGAGGTGGAAGCCCCACGCTGTGGGGCCTGTCTGCCCTTGAGGAGTCAAGGCAGGATTTGAGCCTTGCAACTCTAGGCCGATGTAGGACACGGCATAGCAGCAGTTCCACGTCAGCGAGATAAGGCCTGCAAAGAAACTGCATTTCTCAGGCCTTTGGAAGAGATGTTCCCTTTAGGCTGTAAGAGCACTGTGCAGAGTGAGTTGTTTCTTAGCTTCCCAAAGAGCTGGAAGCAAGATGCTGTGGGGCCCAACTCGCCCTTTGGAAAGAAGCCTGCACGTTGTGCCTTTCAGCTCTAGGGCAAAGTAGCACACCCAGAGCAGAAGTCCTACTTCATCCAGATCAGGCCTGCAAAGAAACAGCGTTTCACAGGCCTTTGGAAGAGATGCTCCCGGTAGGCTGTAGAGGACTGTGCAGAGCGAGTTGTCTCTTAGCTTCCCAAAGAGCTGGAAGCAAAATGCTGTGGGGCCCAACTCGCCCTTTGGAAAGAAGCCTGCACGTTGTGCCTTTCAGCTCTAGGGCAAAGTTGCACACCCAGACCAGAAGACCTACTTCAGCCAGATCAGGCCTGCAAAGAAACTGCGTTTCACAGGCCTTTGTAAGACTCGTTCCCTGTAGGCTGTAAAACACCAGTGCAGAGCAAGTTGTTTCTTAGCGACCCAAAGAGGTGGAAGCCCCACGCTGTGGGGCCTGTCTGCCCTTGAGGAATCAAGGCAGGACTTTGAGACTTGCAACTCTAGGCCGAAGTAGGATATGGCATAGCAGCAGTTCTACCTCAGCGAGATAAGGCCTTCAAAGAAACTGCATTTCTCAGGCCTTTGCAAGAGATGCTCCCGGTTGGCTGTAAGAGAGGTCTGCAGAGCGAGTTGTTTCTTAGCTTCCCAAAGAGCTGGAAGCAAGAGGCTTTGGGGCCCAACACGCCCTTTGGAAAGAAGCCTGCACGTTGTGCCTTTCAGCTCTAGGGCCATGTGGCACACCCAGAGCAGAAGTTCTACTTCAGCCAGATCAGGCCTGCAAAGAAACTGCGTTTCACAGGCCTTTGTAAGAGATGTTCCCGGTAGGCTGTAAGAGCACTGTGCAGAGCGAGTTGTTTCTTAGCTTCCCAAATTGCTGGAAGAAAGATGCTCTGCGGCCCAACTCTCCCTTTGGAAAGAAGCCTGCACGTCGTGCCTTTCAGCTCTAGGGCCATGTGGCACACCCAGAGCAGAAGTTCCACTTCAGCCAGATCAGGCCTGCAAAGAAACTGCGTTTCACAGGCCTTCGTAAGAGATGTTCCCGGTAGGCTGTAAGAGCACTGTGCAGAGTGAGTTGTTTCTTAGCTTCCCAAAGAGCTGGAAGCAAGATGCTGTGGGGCCCAACTCGCCCTTTGGAAAGAAGCCTGCACGTTGTGCCTTTCAGCTCTAGGGCAAAGTAGCACACCCAGAGCAGAAGTCCTACTTCAGCCAGATCAGGCCTGCAAAGAAACAGCGTTTCACAGGCCTTTGGAAGAGATGCTCCCGGTAGGCTGTAAGAGCACTGTGCAGAGCGAGTTGTTTCTTATCTTCCCAAAGAGCTGGAAGCAAAATGCTGTGGGGCCCAACTCGCCCTTTGGAAAGAATCCTGCACGTTGTGCCTTTCAGCTCTAGGGCAAAGTAGCACACCCAGACCAGAAGACCTACTTCAGCCAGATCAGGCCTGCAAAGAAACTGCGTTTCACAGGCCTTTGTAAGACTCGTTCCCTGTAGGCTGTAAAACACCAGTGCAGAGCAAGTTGTTTCTTAGAGACCCAAAGAGGTGGAAGCCCCACGCTGTGGGGCCTGTCTGCCCTTGAGGAATCAAGGCAGGACTTTGAGACTTGCAACTCTAGGCCGAAGTAGGATATGGCATAGCAGCAGTTCTACCTCGGCGAGATAAGGCCTGCAAAGAAACTGCATTTCTCAGGCCTTTGCAAGAGATGCTCCCGGTTGGCTGTAAGAGAGGTCTGCAGAGCCAGTTGTTTCTTAGCTTCCCAAAGAGCTGGAAGCAAGAGGCTTTGGGGCCCAACACGCTCTTTGGAAAGAAGCCTGCACGTTGTGCCTTTCAGCTCTAGGGCCATGTGGCACACCCAGAGCAGAAGTTCCACTTCAGCCAGATCAGGCCTGCAAAGAAACTGCGTTTCACAGGCCTTCGTAAGAGATGTTCCCGGTAGGCTGTAAGAGCGCTGTGCAGAGCGAGTTGTTTCTTAGCTTCCCAAAGAGCTGGAAACAAGATGCTCTGGGTCCCACCTCGCCCTTTTTTAAGAAGCCTGCACGTTGTGCCTTTGAGCTCTAGGTCAATGTGGCACACCCAGAGCAGAAGTTCTACTTCAGGCAGATCAGGGCTGGGAAGAAACTGCGTTTCACAGTCCTTTGTAAGACATGTTCCCGGTAGGCTCTAAGAGCCCTATGCAGAGCGAGTTGTTTCTTAGCTGCCGAAAGAGCTGGATGTTTTACCTGAGGGACTTGTCTACCCTTGTGGAATCAAGGCAGAGCTTTGCGCCTTGCAGCTCTAGCGCCATGTAGGACCCGGCAGAGCAGAAGTTCTACTTCAGCCAGATCAGGGCTGGGAATAACCTGCGTTTCACAGGCCTTCGTAAGAGATGTTCCCTGGAGGCTGTAAAACACCAGTGCAGAGCAAGTTGTTTCTTAGCGGCCCAAAGCGGTGGAAGCCCCACGCTGTGGGGCCTGTCTGCCCTTGAGGAGTCAAGGCAGGATTTGAGCCTTGCAACTCTAGGCCGATGTAGGACACGGCATAGCAGCAGTTCCACGTCAGCGAGATAAGGCCTGCAAAGAAACTGCATTTCTCTGGCCTTTGGAACAGATGTTCCCGGTAGGCTGTAAGAGCACTGTGCAGAGTGAGTTGTTTCTTAGCTTCCCAAAGAGCTGGAAGCAAGATGCTGTGGGGCCCAACTCGCCTTTTGGAAAGAAGCGTGCACGTTGTGCCTTTCACCTCTAGGGCCATGTGGCACACCCAGATCAGAAGTTCCACTTCAGCCAGATCAGGGCTGGGAAGAAACTGCGTTTCACAGGCCTTTGTAAGACTCGTTCCCTGTAGGCTGTAAAACACCAGTGCAGAGCAAGTTGTTTCTTAGCGGCCCAAAGAGGTGGAAGCCCAACGCTGTGGGGCCTGTCTGCCCTTGAGGAATCAAGGCAGGACTTTGAGCCTTGCAACTCTAGGCCGAAGTAGGATATGGCATAGCAGCAGTTCTACCTCAGCGAGATAAGGCCTTCAAAGAAACTGCATTTCTCAGGCCTTTGCAAGAGATGCTCCCAGTTGGCTGTAAGAGAGGTTTGCAGAGCCAGTTGTTTCTTAGCTTCCCAAAGAGCTGGAAGGAAGATGCTTTTGGGCCCAACTCGCCCTTTGGAAAGAAGACTGCGGGTTGTGCCTTTCAGCTCCAGGCCAATGTAGCACACCCAGAGCAGAAGTTCTACTTCAGCCAGATCAGGCCTGCAAAGAAACTGCGTTTCACAGGCCTTTGGAAGAGATGTTCCCGGTAGGCTGTAAGAGCACTGTGCAGAGCGAGTTGTTTCTTATCTTCCCAAAGAGCTGGAAGCAAGATGCTCTGCGGCCCAACTCTCCCTTTGGAAAGAAGCGTGCACGTTGTGCCTTTCAGCTCTAGGGCCATGTGGCACACCCAGAGCAGAAGTTCCACTTCAGCCAGATCAGGCCTGCAAAGAAACTGCGTTTCACAGGCCTTCGTAAGGGATGTTCTCGGTAGGCTGTAAGAGCCCTGTGCAGAGCGAGTTGTTTCTTAGCTTCCCAAAGAGCTGGAAGCAAGATGCTCTGGGTCCCACCTCGCCCTTATTTAAGAAGCCTGCACGTTGTGCCTTTGAGCTCTAGGTCAATGTGGCACACCCAGAGCAGAAGTTCTACTTCAGCCAGATCAGGGCTGGGAAGAAACTGCGTTTCACAGTCCTTTGTAAGACATGCTCCCGGTAGGCTGTAAGAGCCCTATGCAGAGCGAGTTGTTTCTTAGCTGCCGATATAGCTGGATGTTTTACCTGAGGGACTTGTCTACCCTTGTGGAATAAAGGCAGAGCTTTGCGCCTTGCAGCTCTAGCGCCATGTAGGACCCGGCTGAGCAGAAGTTCTACTTCAGCCAGATCATGGCTGGGAATAAACTGCGTTTCACAGGCCTTTGTAAGACTCGTTCCCTGTAGGCTGTTAAACACCAGTGCAGAGCAAGTTGTTTCTTAGCGGCCCAAAGAGGTGGAAGCCCCACGCTGTGGGGCCTGTCTGCCCTTGAGGAATCAAGGCAGGACTTTGAGCCTTGCAACTCTAGGCCGAAGTAGGATACGGCATAGCAGCATTTCTACCTCAGCGAGATAAGGCCTGCAAGGAAACTGTATTTCTCAGGCCTTTGCAAGAGATGTTCCCGGTTGTCTGTAAAAGATGTCTGCAGAGCGAGTTGTTTCTTAGCTTCCAAAAGAGCTGGAAGCAAGATGCTTTGGGGCCCAACTCGCCCTTTGGAAAGAAGCCTGCACTTTGTGCCTTTCAGCTGCAGGGCAATGTAGCACAACCAGAGCAGAAGTTCTACTTCAGCCAGATCAGGCCTGCAAAGAAACTGCGTTTCAGAGGCCTTTTTAAGAGATGTTCCCGGTAGGCTGTAAGAGCACTGTGCAGAGCGAGTTGTATCTTAGCTTCCCAAAGAGCGGGAAGCAAGATGCTGTGGGGCCCAACTCGCCCTTTGGAAAGAGGCCTGCACGTTGTGCCTTTCAGCTCTAGGGCCATGTGGCGCACCCAGAGCAGAAGTTCTACTTCAGCCAGATCAGGCCTGCAAGCAAACTGCGTTTCACAGGCCTTTGTGAAGAGATGTTCCCGGTAGGCTGTAAGAGCACTGTGCAGAGCGAGTTGTTTCTTAGCTTCCCAAAGAGCTGGAAGCAAGATGCTTTGGGGCCCAACTCGCCCTTTGGAAAGAAGCCTGCACGTTGTGCCTTTCAGCTCTAGGGCCATGTGGCACACCCAGAGCAGAAGTTCTACTTCAGCCAGATCAGGCCTGCAAAGAAACTGCGTTTCACAGGCCTTTGTAAGAGATGTTCCCAGTAGGCTGTAAAACGCCAGTGCAGAG
>NW_027228618.1:0-104571 GCF_037783145.1 Equus przewalskii | reverse complement strand
GCCGGAACCACGTTATCCACTCCCCAGTACCACTTGCTGGATATGCCAGAATCACCTGCCGGCTACTCCAGAACCACTCAAACACACTCCGTAACCAACTGCCGGGCATGCCGGAACCACCTCTCAGAGGTGCCAGAACCACATGCCGGACACTCCAGAATCACCTGCCGGGCATGCCGGAACCATCTCTCAGACGTGCCAGAACCATGTTCCGGACATGCCGGAACCACCTGCCGAGCTCGCCGGAACCACCTGCTGGACACGCCAAAATCAACTGCCGGCTACGCCAGAACCACTCGGCAGACACTCCGGAATCACATGCCGTGCATTCCGGAACCACCTCTCACAGGTGCCAAAACCAAATGCTGGACACTCCGGTATCACCTGCCAGGCATGCCGGAACCACCTCTGAGGTGCCTGAACCACATGCCGGACACTCCGGAATCACCTGCCGGGCATGCCGGAACCACCTGCTGGACATCCCGGAACCACCGGCTCGACTAGCCGGAACCCTTGCCGGACATGCAAAATCACCTGCCGGCTACGCCAGAACCACTTGGCGAACACTCCGGAATCACCTGTCGGGCATGCCAGAACCATCTCTCAGACGTGCCAGAACCATGTTCCAGACACGCTGGTACCACCTGCCGAGCTCGCCGGAACCACCTGCTGGACATGCCTAAATCACCTGCCAGCTACGCCAGAACCACTTGGCGGACACTCCGGAAAACAGCTCTCCGTTCGGCCGGAACCACCTCTCAGAGGTGCCAGAACCATGTGCCTGAGATGCCGGAACCACTCCCCGAACAGACCGAAACCAACTGCCAGATCCGCCTGAACCCACTGGCGAGCACGCCTGATCCACCTGCTCAACTAGCCGGAACCACCTTCCTGACACGTCAAAATAACCTGCCGGCTACGCCACAACCATTTGGTGAACTCTTCGGAATCACCTGCCGGGCTGGCTCCAGAACCAATCGGCAGACTCTCCGGAACCACCTGCAGGGCATACCGGAACCACCTCTCAGACATGCCGTATCTCATGCCAATGACAGCGGAAGCACCTGCCGAGCACGCCAGAACCACCTGCTCGACGCGCCAAAACCACCCGCTGGACACGCCAAAATCACCTGCCGGCTACGCCACAACCATTTGGTGAACTCTTCGGAATCACCTGCCGGGCTTGCTGGAACCACCTGCTGGTCACGCCAACATCACCTGCCAGCTATGCCAGAACCACTTGGCGGACACCATGGAAACACCTGTCTGGCCGGCCGCAACCACCTCTCAGAAGTGCCAGAACCATGAGCCTGAGTGCCGGAACCACTCCCCGAACAGACCGAAACCACCTGCCAGACCCGCCTGAAGCCACTGTCGAGCACGCCTGATCCACCTGCTCAACAAGCCTGAACCACCTTCCTGACATGCCAAAATCACCTGCCAGGTCTACCAGAACCACTTGGTGGACACTCCGGAATCATCTATCGGAGATGCCAGAACCAGCTCTCAGAAACACCAGAACCACATGCCGGAGACGCAGGAAACACCAGCTGAGCATGCCTCAGCCACCTGCTCGACTCGCAAGATACAACTGTCGACAGGCGAAAATCACCTGCCGGGTACGCCAGAAACACTTGGCGGACGCTCCGGAATCACCTGTCGGGCGTGCCGGAACCACCTCTCAGACTTGCCAGAACCATGTTCTGGACACGCCGGTACCACCTGCCGAGTATGCTGGAACCAGCTGATCCACACCCCAGAACCACATAGTGGAGACGCCAAAATCAACTGCCGGCTACGCCAGAACAACGTGGCGGACACTCCGGAATCACCTTTCGGTCATGCCGGAACCAACTCTCAGACGTGCCAGAACCTCATGCCGGACACGCCAGAAACACCTGCCGGACAGACCGGAAACACCTGCTGGACACGCCGGAAACACCGGCTCGACTCGCCGGTACCACCGCCGGACATGCAAAATGACCTGCCGGCTACGCCAGAACCACTTGGCGAACACTCCGGAATAACCACCTGTCGGCCATGCCAGAAGCACCTCTCAGAGGTGCCAGAACCACATGCCGCACACTCTGGAATCACGTGCCGGGCATGCCGGAACCACCTCTCAGAGGTGCCAGAACCACATGCCGGACACTGCAGAATCACCTGCCTCGCATTCCGGAACCATCTCTAAGACGTGCCAGAACCATGTGCCGGACACGCTGGTATCACCTGCCGAGCTCGCCGGAACCACCTGCTGTACACGCCAAAATCACCTGCCAGCTACGCCAGAACCACATGGCACACACTCCGGAATCACCTGCCGGGCTGGCTGGAACCACCTGCCGGTCACGCCAACATCACCTCTCAGCCACGCCTGAACCACTTGGCGGACACTCCGGAAACACCTCTGCGGCCGGCCGGAACCACCTCTCAGACGTGCCAGAACCATGTGCCTGAGATGCCGTTACCACTCCCCGAGAACAGACCGAAACCACCTGCCAGACCCGCCTGAACCCCCTGGCGAGCACGCCTGATCCACCTGCTCAACTAGCCGGAACCATCTTCCTGACACGCCAAAATCAACTGCCGGATACGCCACAACCATTTGGTGAACTCTTCGGAATCACCTGCCGGGCTGGCTCCAGAACCACTCGGCAGACACTCCGGAACCACCTGCCGGGCCTGCCGGAACCACCTCTCAGACATGCCGGAACCACATGCCAATGACACCGGAAGCACCTGCCGAGCACGCCAGAACCACCTGCTCGACTCGCCAAAACCACCTGCTGGACCCGCCAAAATAACCTGCCGCCTACGCCACAACCATCTGGTGAACTCTTCGGAATCACCTGCCGGGCTTGCTGGAACCACCTGCCGATCACGCAAACATCACCTGCCAGCTATGCCAGAACCACTTGGCGGACACCATGGGGAAACACCTGTCGGGCCTGCTGCAACCACCTCTCAGACGTGCCAGAACCATGTGCCTGAGATGCCGGAACCACTCCCCGAACAGACCGAAACCACCTGCCAGACCCGCCTGAACCCCCTGGCGAGCACGCCTGATCCACCTGCTCAACTAGCCGGAACCAACTTCCTGACACGCCAAAATCACCTGCCAGGTATACCAGAACCACTTGGTGGACACTCCGGAATCATCTGCCGGACATGCCAGAACCAGCTCTCAGACACACCAGAACCACTTGCCAGAGACGGCGGAAGCACCCAGCCTGAGCATGCCTGAGCCACCTGCTCGACTCGCAAGAAACACCTGTCGGACATGCCAAAATGACCTGCCGGGTACGCCAGAAACACTTGCCGGAGGCTCCGGAATCACCTGTCGGGCGTGACGGAACCACCTCTCAGACTTGCCAGAACCACGTTCTGGACTCGCCGGTACCACCTGCCGAGTATGCCGGGACCAGCTGATCCACTCCCCAGAACCAGCTAGTGGACACGCCAAAATCAACTGCCGGCTACGCCAGAACCACTCGGCAGACACTCCGGAATCACAGGCCAGGCATTCCGGAACCACATCTCAGAGGTGCCAGAACCACATGCCGGACACCTCGGAATCACCTGCCGGGCATGCCGGAACCACCTCTCAGAGGTGCCAGAACCACATGCCGTACACTCCGGAATCACCTGCCGGGCATGCCGGAACCACCTCTGAGAGGTGCCAGAACCACATGCCGGACACTCCGGAATCACCTGCCGGGCATGACGGAACCATCTCTCAGACGTGCCAGAACCATGTTCCGGACATGCTGGTACCACCTGCCGAGCTCGCCGGAACCACATTCTGGACACGCCAAAATCACCTGCCAGCTACGCCAGAACAAAAGGGCAGACACTCCGGAATCACCTGCCGGGCTGGCTGGAACCACCTGCCGGTCATGCCAACATCACCTTTCAGCTACACCAGAACCACTGGCGGACACTCCGGAAACACCTCTCCTGCCGGAGAGAACCACCTCTCAGACGTGCCAGAACCATGTGCCTGAGATGCCGTAATTATCTCCCGAACAGACCGAAACCACCTGCCAGACGCGCCTGAAACCCCTGGCGAGCACGCCTGATCCACCTGCTCAACTAGCCGGAACCACCTTCCTGACACGCCAAAATCACCTGCCGGCTACGCCACAAGCATTTGGTGAACTCTTCGGAATCACCTGCCGGGCTGGCTCCAGAACCACTCGGCAGACACTCCGGGACCACCTGCCGGGCATGCCGGAACCACCTCTCAGACATGCCGGAACCACATGCCAATCGACACTGAAGCACCTGCCGAGCACGCCAGAACCACCTGCTCGACTTGCCAAAACCACCTGCTGGACACGCCAAAATCACCTGCCGGCTACGCCACAACCATTTGGTGAACTCTTCGGAATCACCTGCCGGGCTTGCTGGAACCACCTGCCGCTCACGCCAACATCACCTGCCAGCTATGCCAGAACCACTTGGCAGACACCATGGGAAACATCTGTCGGGCCGGCCGGAACCACCTCTCAGACGTGCCAGAACCATGAGCCTGAAGTGCCGGAACCACTCCCCAAACAGACCGAAACCACCTGCCAGACCCTCCTGAATACCCTGGCAAGCACGCCTGATGCACATGCTCAACTAGCCGGAACCGAACTTCCTGACACGCCAAAATCACCTGCCAGGTATACAAGAACCACTTGGTGGACACTCCGGAATCATCTGCCGGACATGCCAGAACAAGCTCTCAGACACACCAGAACCACGTGCCAGAGACGCCGGAAGCACCTAGCTGAGCATGCCTCAGCCACCTGCTCGACTCGCAAGATACACCTGTCGGACATGCCAAAATCACCTGCAGGGTACGCCAGAAACACTTGGCGGACGCTCCGGAATCACCTGTCGGGCGTGCCGGAACCACCTCTCAGACTTGCCAGAACCATGTTCTGGACACGCCGGTACCACCTGCCGAGTATGCCGGAACCAGCTGATCCACTCCCCAGAACCACCTAGTGGACACGCCAAAATCAACTGCCGGCTACGCCAGAACCACTCGGAAGACACTCCGGAATCACAGGCCAGGCATTCCGGAACCACCTCTCAGAGGTGCCAGAACCAAATGTCGGACACTCCGGTATCACCTGCCGGGCATGCCGGAACCACCTCTCAGAGGTACCAGAACCACATGCCGGACACTCCGGAATCACCTGCCGGCATGCCGGAACCATCTCTCAGACGTGCCAGAACCATGTTCCGGACACGCCGGTACCACCTGCCGAGCTTGCCGGAACCACCTGCTGGACACGCCAAAATCACTGCCGGCTACGCCAGAACCACACGGTAGACACTCTGGGACACCTCTCCGGCCGGCCGGAACCACCTCTCAGACATGCCAGGACCATGTGCCTGAGATGCCGGAACCACTCCCCGAACAGACCGAAACCACCTGCCAGACGCGCCTGAAGCCCCTGGCGAGCACGCCTGATCCACCTGCTCAACTAGCCAGAACCACCTTCCTGACACGCCAAAATCACCTGCCGGCTACGCCACAGCCATTTGGTGAACTCTTCGGAATCACCTGCCGGGCTGGCTCCAGAACCACTCGGCAGACACTCCGGGACCACTTGCCGGGCATGCCGGAACGACCTCTCAGACATGCCGGAACCACCGGCTCGACTCGCCGGAACCATTGCCGGACATGCAAAATCACCTCCCGGCTACGCCAGAACCACTAGGCGAACACTCCGGAATCACCTGCCGGGCATGGCGGGTCCACCTCTCAGATATGCCGGAACCGTATGCTATTTATACCGGAAGCACCTGCCGATGCAGTGAGAACCACTTGCTCGACTCGCCAAAACCACCTGCTGGACAGGTGGGATTTACCGGCCGGTGACGCCACAACCATTTGGTGAACTCTTCGGAATTACCTGCCGGGGCTTGCTGGAACCACTTGCCGCTCACGTCAACATCACCTGCCAGCTATGCCAGAACCGACGCTGCGGACACCATGGAAAGCATCTGTCGGGTCGGCCGCAATGACCTCTCCGACGTGTAAGAACCATGAGCCAGAGATGTCGGAACCACTCCCCAAATAGATCGAAACACTTGCCAGACCTTTCTGAAAACCCTGGTAAGTACGCCTGATCCACCTGCTCTACTAGCCGGAACCACTTCGGACACGCCAATATCACCGGCCAGGTAGACAAGAACCACTGGTGGACACTCCGGATCATTTGTCGGGAAATCTAGAAAAAGCTCTTAGATATACCAAGGAATACGTGCTAGATACGTCGGAAGCACAGTGAGCATGCTTGAGCCACCTGGTCGACTCGCAAGATAGAATCTGTCGGACATGCCCAAATCACCTGCAGGGTACGCCAGAAACACTGGCGGACGCTTCGCAATCACCTGTCGGGGGTGCCGGATCCACCTCTCAGACTTGCCAGAACCATGTTCTGGACACGCCGGTTCCACCGGCCGAGTATGCCGGAACGAGCCGATCCTCTCCCCAGGATCCACCTAGTGGACACGCCAAAATCGCACTGCCGGCTACGTCAGTACCACTCGGCAGACACTCCGGATCACAGGCCAGGCATTCGGAACCACCTCTTAGAGGTGCCAGAACCAAATGCCGGACATCCAGTATCCCGGGCCGGGCCGGCCGGATCTACCTGTCAGAGGTGCCAGAACCACATGTTGGAGTTCCCGGAATCACCGGCCGGGCATGCTGGAACCACGCGCTGGAGATGCCGGAACCACTGCGGACATGCGGGACCACTTGCCGGAATTCCGGTACCGACGGGTCGACTCGCCCAACCATTGCCGGACATGGAAAGGGATCACCTGCCGCTACGCCAGCAACACTTGGCGACACTCTGGTATTAGGGCCGGGCATCTGGAACCACCTCTCTGAGGTGCCAGAACCAGATGCCAATGAGACTGGGAGTACTTGCCAAGCACGTCAGAATGACCTGCTTGACTGATGAAAACCACCTGCTGGACACGCGAAAATCACCTGCCGGCTATGCCAGACCACTCGGCAGACACTCTGGAAGAATATGCCAGTCATTTCGGAACCACCGCTCAGAGGTGCCAGAACCAAATGCTGGAGACTTCGGCATTAGCTTCCGGCCATGTCGGAATCACCGGCCGGACAGGCCTGAACCACCTGCCGAGGTCGCCAGGACCACCTATGGACTCGTCGGAACCACCAACCTGACACGAGAAAATGACCTGTCGGGTATGAAACAACCACATGGTGGACACAAGGAATCATTGTCGGACATGCCAGAACCAGCTTTAGAGACACTAGAATCACCTTCCGGACAGACCGGAAACAACTGCTGGACACGCAGGGACCATCGGTCGACTCGCCGGAACCGACCGTCGGACATGCAAAGTGACATGCCGGCTACGGCAGAATCACTTGGCGAGACCCTCGGATTACCCGTCGGCCACGCCGGAACGACCTCTACTTGCCAGAACCATGTCGGACACGCCGGTACCACCTGCCGAGTATACCGGAACCACCTGATCCACTCCCCAGACACACCTGCTGGATACGCCAGAATCAGGTGTCGGCTACCGACAACAACTCGGCAGAGACTCCGGGACCAACTGTCGGGCATGCGGAACCACCTCTCGAGGTGCCACAAGTCCATGCCGGACCCTCCGGAATCACCTGCCGAGCATGTCGGAACCATCCTCAGACTTGCCATAACCATGTTCCGGAGACGCCGGAACCACATGTCGAGCTCGCCGAATTCACCTGTGGACACGCAGAATCACTGCTGGCAATGCTAGCACCACTCGGCAGACACTGCGGAATTAGATGCCAGGCATTCCGGATTACTCTAGAGGTGCCAGAATCAAATGACGGAGACTCCGGTATCGCCTGGCGGGCATGCCGGATCCACCTCTCAAAGGTGCCAGGACCACATGCCGGACACTTTGGAGATCACCTGCCGGGCATGCTGGAACCACCTGCCGGACATGCCGGAACCACAGGCTCGACTCGCCGGAACCATTGCCAGACATGCAAAATCACCTGCCGGCTACGCCAGAACCACTTGGCGAACACTCCGGAATCACCTGCCGGGCATGGCGGAACCACCTCTCAGACATGCCGGAACCGCATGCCAATCACACCGGAACCACCTGCCGAGCACGCCAGAACCACCTGCTCGACTCGCCAAAACCACCTGCTGGACACGCCAAAATCACCTTCTGGCTACGCCACAACCATTTGGTGAACACTTTGGAATCACCTGCCGGGCTGGCTGGAACCACCTGCCGGGTCACGCCAGGACATTCTCCTGCCAGCTACGCCAGAACCACTTGGCGGACACCAATGGAAACACCTGTCGGGCCGGACGGAACCACCTATCAGACGTGCCAGAACCATGTGCCTGAGATGCCGGAACCACACCCCGAACAGCCCGAAACCACCTGCCAGACCCGCCTGAACCACCTGCCGAGCACGCCGGAACCACCTACTCGACTCGCTGGAACCACCTACCTGACACGCTAAAATCACCTGCCGGGTATGCCACAACCACTTGGTGGAACTCCGGAATCATTTGCCGGACATGCCAGAACCAGCTCTCAGACACACCAGAACCACGTGCCAGACACGCCGGAAGCACCTGCTGAGCATGCCTGAGCCAAATGCTCGACTTGCAAGAAACACCTGCCAGACACGCCAAAATCACCTGCCGGGTACGCCAGAACCACGTGGCGGACACTCCGGAATCAGCCTGTCGGGCATGCCGGAGACAAAACTTCTCAGACGTGCCAGAACCTCGTGCCGGTCACGCCAGAACCACCTGCCGGACAGACCGGAAACACCTGTTGGAAACGCCGGAACCACCGGCTCGACTCGCCGGAACCACCACCGGACGTGCAAAATGACCTGCCGGCTACGCCAGAACCACTTGGCGAACACTCCGAAATCACCTGTCGGGCATGCCGGAACCACCTCTCAGAGGTGCCAGAACCACATGCCGGACACTCCGGAATCACCTGCCGGGCATGCCGGAACCATCTCTCAGACGTGCCAGAACCATGTTCCGGACACGCCGGTACCACCTGCCGAGCTTGCCGGAACCACCTGCTCGGACACGCCAAAATCACCTGCCGGCTACGCCAGAACCACACGGTAGACACTCTCTGGAAACACCTCTCCGGCCGGCCGGAACCAATCTCAGACACGCCAGAACCATGTGCCTGAGATGCCGGAACCACTCCCCGAACAGACCGAAACCACCTGTCAGACCCGCCTGAACCACCTGCCAAGCACGCCGGAACGACCTACTCGACTCGCTGGAACCACCTACGTGACACGCTAAAATCACCTGCCGGGTATGCAACAACCACATGGTGGACACTCCGGAATCATCTGCCGGAGACATGCCGGAACCAACGCTCAGACGTGCCATAACCTCGTGGCGGACACGTCAGAACCACCTGCCGGAAAGACCGGAAACTCCTGCTGGACACGCAAGAAACTCTCGGCAGACACTCCGGAATCACATGCCAGGCATGCCGGAACCACCTCTCAGAGGTGCCAGAACCAAATGCCGGACACTCCGGTATCACCTGCCGGGCATGCCAGACAACCTCTCAGAGGCGCCAGAATCACATGCCGGACACTCCGGAATCACCTGCCGGGCATGCCGGAACGACCTGATCCGCTCCCCAGAACCACCTGCTGGACATGCCGGAATCACCTGCCGGACATGAAGGAACCAACGGCTCGAGTCGCCGGAACCATTGCCGGACATGCAGAATCACGTGCCGGCTACGCCAGAACCACTTGGCGAACACTCCGGAATCACCTGCCGGGCACGCCGGAACCACCGGCTCGACTCGCCAAAACCACCTGCTGGACACGCCAAAATCACCTGCCGGCTACGCCAGAACCACTCGGCAGACACTCCGGAACCACCTGCCGGGGATGCCGGAACCACCTCTCAGAGGTGCCAGAACCACATGCCGGACACTCCGGAATCACCTTCCGGGCATGCCGGAACCACCTGCCGGACACGCCTGAACCACCTGCCGAGCTCGCCAGAACCACCTACTGGACTCGCCGGAACCACCTACCTGACACGATAAAATCACCTGCCGGGTATGAAACAACCACTTGGTGGACACTAAGGAATCATCTGCCGGACATGCCAGAACCAGCTCTCAGACACACCAGAATCACCTGCCGGACAGACCGGAAACAACTGCTGGACACGCCGGAACCACCGGCTCGACTCGCCGGAACCACCGCCGGACATGCAAAATGACCTGCCGGCTACGCCAGAACCACTTGGCGAACACTCCGGAATCACCTGTCGGGCATGCCGAACCACCTCTCAGACTTGCCAGAACCATGTTCCGGACACGCCGGTACCACCTGCCGAGTATGCCGGAACCACCTGATCCACTCCCCAGAACCATCCTGCTGGATACGCCAGAATCACCTGCCGGCTACTCCAGAAGCA
The DNA here is from genome assembly GCF_037783145.1 of Equus przewalskii. NCBI lineage: Eukaryota > Metazoa > Chordata > Mammalia > Perissodactyla > Equidae > Equus > Equus przewalskii. The sequence goes on along the minus strand of NW_027228618.1, from coordinate 94,093 downwards.
CACGGCAGACACTCCGTAACCAACTGCCGGGCATGCCGGAACCACCTCTCAGAGGTGCCAGAACCACATGCCGGACACTCCGGAATCACCTGCCGGGAATGCCGGAACCATCTCTGAGACTTGCCAAAACCATGTTCCGGACACGCCGGAACCACGTGCCGAGCTCGCCGGAACCACCTGCTGGACACGCCAAAATCACCTGCCGGCTACGCCAGAACCACACGTTAGACACTCTGGAAACACCTCTCCGGCCGGCCGGAACCACCTCTCAGACATGCCAGAACCATGTGCCTGAGATGCCGGAACCACTCCCCGAACAGACCGAAACCACCTGTCAGACCCGCCTGAACCACCTGCCAAGCACGCCGGAATGACCTACTCGACTCGCTGGAACCACCTACGTGACACGCTAAAATCACCTGCCGGGTATGCAACAACCACTTGGTGGACACTCCGGAATCATCTGCTGGACATGCCGGAACCAACGCTCAGACGTGCCATAACCTCGTGGCGGACACGTCAGAACCACCTGCCGGAAAGACCGGTAACTCCTGCTGGACACGCCAGAAACACTCGGCAGACACTCCGGAATCACATGCCAGGCATCCCGGAACCACCTCTCAGAGGTGCCAGAACCAAATGCCGGACACTCCGGTATCACCTGCCGGGCATGCCAGACAACCTCACAGAGGCGCCAGAATCACATGCCGGACACTCCGGAATCACCTGCCGGGCATGGCGGAACCACCTCTCAGACATGCCGGAACCACATGCCAATGACACCGGAAGCACCTGCCGAGCACGCCAGAACCCCCTGCTCGACTCGCCAAAACCACCTGCTGGACACGCCAAAATCACCTGCCGGCTACGCCAGAACCACTCGGCAGACACTCCGGAACAACCTGCCGGGCATGCCGGAACCACCTCTCAGAGGTGCCAGAACCACATGCCGGACACTCCGGAATCACCTGCCGGGCATGCCGAAACCACCTCTCAGAGGTGCCAGAACCACAGGCCGGACACTCTGGAATCACCTGCCTGGCATGACGGAACCATCTCTCAGACGTGATAGAACCATGTTCCGGACATGCTGGTACCACCTGCCCAGCTCGCCGGAACCACATGCTGGACACGCAAAAATCAGCTGCCAGCTATGCCAGAACCACACGGCAGACACTCGGGATCACCTGCCGGGCTGGCTGGAACCACCTGCCGGTCATGCCAACATCACCTTTCAGCTACGCCAGAACCACTTGGCGGACACTCCGGAAACACCTCTCCGGCCGGCCGGAACAACCTCTCAGACGTGCCAGAACCGTGTGCCTGAAATGCCAGAACCACTCCCCGAACAGACCGAAACCACCTGCCAGACGCGCCTGAAACCCCTGGCGAGCACGCCTGATCCACCTGCTCAACTAGCCGGAACCACCTTCCTGACACGCCAAAATCACCTGCCGGCTACGCCACAACCATTTGGTGAACTCTTCGGAATCACCTGCCGGGCTGGCTTCAGAACCACTCGGCAGACACTCCGGGACCACCTGCCGGGCATGCCGGAACCACCTCTCAGACATGCCGGAACCACATGCCAATGACACCGGAAGCACCTGCCGAGCACGCCAGAACCCCCTGCTCGACTCGCCAAAACGACCTGCTGGACACGCCAAAATCACCTGCCGGCTACGCCAGAACCACTCGGCAGACACTCCGGAACCACCTGCCGGGCATGCCGGAACCACCTCTCAGAGGTGCCAGAACCACATGCCGGAGACTCCGGTATCACCTGCCGGGCATGCCGGAACCACCACTCAGCGGTGCCAGAACCACATGCCGGACACTCCGGAATCACCTTCCGGGCATGCCGGAACCACCTGCCGGACACGCCTGAACCACCTGCCGAGCTCGCCAGAACCACCTACTGGACTCGCCGGAACCACCTACCTGACACGTAGAAAATCACCTGCCGGGTATGAAACAACCACTTGGTGGACACTAAGGAATCATCTGCCGGACATGCCAGAACCAGCTCTCAGACACACCAGAATCACCTGCCGGAGAGACAGGAAACAACTGCTGGACACGCCGGAACCACCGGCTCGACTCGCCGGAACCACCGCCGGACATGCAAAATGACCTGCCGGCTACGCCAGAACCACTTGGCGAACACTCCAGAATCACCTGTCGGGCATGCCGGAACCACCTCTCAGACTTGCCAGAACCATATTCCGGACACGCCGGTACCACCTGCCGAGTATGCCGGAACCACCTGATCCACACCCCAGAACCACCTGCTGGATACGCCAGAATCACCTGCCGGCTACTCCAGAACCACTCGGCAGACACTCCGTAACCAACTGCCGGGCATGCCGGAACCACCTCTCAGAGGTGCCAGAACCACATGCCGGACACTCCGGAATCACCTGCCGTGAATGCCGGAACCATCTCTCAGACTTGCCATAACCATGTTCCGGACACGCCGGAACCACCTGCCGAGCTCGCCAGAACCACCTGCTGGACACGCCAAAATCACCTGCCGGCTACGCCAGAACCACTCTGCAGACACTCCTGAATCACAGGCCAGGCATTCCCGAACCACCTCTCAGAGGTGCCAGAACCAAATGCCGGAGACTCTGGTATCACCTGCCGGGCATGCTGGAACCACCTCTCAGAGGTGCCAGAACCACATGCCGGACACTACGGAATCACCTGCTGGGCATGCTGGAACCACGTGCTGGACATGCCGGAACCACCTGCCGGACATGCCGGAACCACATGCCGGACATTCCGGAACCACCGTCTCGACTCGCCGGAACCATTGCCGGACATGCAAAATCACCTGCCGGCTACGCCAGAACCACTTGGCGAACACTCCGGAATCACCTGCCGGGCATGGCGGAAACACCTCTCAGACATGCCGGAACCAGATGCCAATGACACCGGAAGCACCTGCCGAGCACGCCAGAAAGACCTGCTCGACTCGCCAAAACCACCAGCTGGACACGCCAAAATCAACTGCCAGCTACGCCAGAACCACTCGGCAGACACTCCGGAATCACATGCCAGGCATTCCGGAACCACCTTTCAGAGGTGACAGAAACAAATGCCGGAGACTCCGGTATCACCTGCCGGGCATGCCGGAACCACCCCTCAGAGGTGCCAGAACCACATGCCGGACACTCCGGAATCACCTGCCGGGAATGCCGGAACCATCTCTCAGACTTGCCATAACCATGTTCCGGACATGCCGGAACAACCTGCCGAGCTCGCCGGAACCACCTGCTGGACACGCCAAAATCACCTGCCGGCTATGCCAGAACCACTCGGCAGACACTCCGGAATCACATGCCAGGCATTCCGGAACCACCTTTCAGAGGTGACAGAAACAAATGCCGGAGACTCCGGTATCACCTGCCGGGCATGCCGGAACCACCTCTCAGAGGTGCCAGAACCACATGCCGGACACTCCGGAATCACCTGCCGGGCATGCCGGAACCATCTCTCAGACTTGCCATAACCATGTTCCAGACACGCCGGAACCATCTGCCGAGCTCGCCGGAACCACCTGCTGGACACGCCAAAATCACCTGCCGGCTACGCCAGAACCACTCGGCAGACACTCCGGAATCACATGCCAGGCATTCCGGAATCACCTCTCAGAGGTGCCGGAACCAAATGCCGGACACTCCGGTATCACCTGCCGGGCATGCCGGAACCACCTCTCAGAGGTGCCAGAACCACATGCCGGACACTCTGGAATCACCTGCCGGGCATGCTGGAACCACCTGCCGGACATGCCGGAACAACAGGCTCGACTCGCCGGAACCATTGCCGGACATGCAAAATCACCTGCTGGCTACGCCAGAACCACTTGGCGAACACTCCGGAATCACCTGCCGGGCATGGCGGAACCACCTCTCAGACATGCCGGAACCGCATGCCAATGACACCGGAAGCACCTGCCGAGCACGCCAGAACCACCTGCTCGACTCGCCAAAACCACCTGATGGACACGCCAAAATCACCTTCCGGCTACGCCACAACCATTTGGTGAACACTTTGGAATCACCTGCCGGGCTGGCTGGAACCACCTGCCGGTCACGCCAACATCACCTGCCAGCTATGCCAGAACCACTTGGCGGACACAATGGAAACACCTGTCGGGCCGGACGGAACCACCTATCAGACGTGCCAGAACCATGTGCCTGAGATGCCGGAACCACACCCCGAACAGCCCGAAACCACCTGCCAGACCCGCCTGAACCACCTGCCGAGCACGCCGGAACCACCTACTCGACTCGCTGGAACCACCTACCTGACACGCTAAAATCACCTGCCAGGTATGCCACAACCACTTGGTGGACACTCCGGAATCATCTTCCGGACATGCCAGAACCAGCTCTCAGACACACCAGAACCACGTGCCAGACACGCCAGAAGCACCTGCTGGGCATGCCTGAGCCAAATGATCGACTTGCAAGAAACACCTGCCAGACACGCCAAAATCACCTGCCGGGTACGCCAGAACCACGTTGCGGACACTCCGGAATCACCTGTCGGGCATGCCGGAAACAACTCTCAGACGTGCCAGAACCTCGTGCCGGTCACGCCAGAACCACCTGCCGGACAGACCGGAAACACCTGTTGGAAACGCCGGAACCACCGGCTCGACTCGCCAGAACCACCACCGGACATGCAAAATGACCTGCCGGCTACGCCAGAACCACTTGGCAAACACTAAGGAATCACCTGTCGGGCATGCCGGAACCACCTCTCAGAGGGGCCAGAACCACATGCCGGACACTCCGGAATCACCTGCCGGGCATGCCGGAACCATCTCTCAGACGTGCCAGAACCATGTTCCGGACACGCCGGTACCACCTGCCGAGCTTGCCGGAACCACCTGCTGGACACGCCAAAATCACCTGCCGGCTACGCCAGAACCACACGGTAGACACTCTGGAAACACCTCTCCGGCCGGCCGGAACCACCTCTCAGACATGCCAGAACCATGTGCCTGAGATGCCGGAACCACTCCCCGAACAGACCGAAACCACCTGTCAGACCCGCCTGAACCACCTGCCAAGCACGCCGGAACGACCTACTCGACTCGCTGGAACCACCTACGTGACACGCTAAAATCACCTGCCGGGTATGCAACAACCACTTGGTGGACACTCCGGAATCATCTGCCGGACATGCCGGAACCAACGCTCAGACGTGCCATAACTTCGTGGCGGACACGTCAGAACCACCTGCCGGAAAGACCGGAAACTCCTGCTGGACACGCCAGAAACACTCGGCAGACACTCCGGAATCACATGCCAGGCATGCCGGAACCACCTCTCAGAGGTGGCAGAACCAAATGCCGGACACTCCGGTATCACCTGCCGGGCATGCCAGACAACCTCTCAGAGGCGCCAGAATCACATGCCGGACACTCCGGAATCACCTGCCGGGCATGCCGGAACCACCTCTCAGAGGTGCCAGAACCACAGGCCGGACACTCCGGAATCACCTGCCAGGCATGACGGAACCATGTCTCAGACGTGCCAGAACCATGTTCCGGACATGCTGGTACCACCTGCCGAGCTCGCCGGAACCACATGCTGGACACGCCAAAATCACCTGCCAGCTATGCCAGAACCACACGGCAGACACTCCGGAATCACATGCCAGGCATTCCGGAACCACCTTTCAGAGGTAACAGAAACAAATGCCGGAGACTCAGGTATCACCTGCCGGGCATGCCGGAACCACCCCTCAGAGGTGCCAGAACCACATGCCGGACACTCCGGAATCACCTGCCGGGAATGCCGGAACCATCTCTCAGACTTGCCATAACCATGTTCCGGACACGCTGGAACAACCTGCCGAGCTCGCCGGAACCACCTGCTGGACACGCCAAAATCACCTGCCGGCTATGCCAGAACCACTCGGCAGACACTCCGGAATCACATGCCAGGCATTCCGGAACCACGTTTCAGAGGTGACAGAAACAAATGCCGGAGACTCCGGTATCACCTGCCGGGCATGCCGGAACCACCTCTCAGAGGTGCCAGAACCACATGCCGGACACTCCGGAATCACCTGCCGGGAATGCCGGAACCATCTCTCAGACTTGCCATAACCATGTTCCAGACACGCCGGAACCATCTGCCGAGCTCGCCGGAACCACCTGCTGGACACGCCAAAATCACCTGCCGGCTATGCCAGAACCACTCGGCAGACACTCCGGAATCACATGCCAGGCATTCCGGAATCACCTCTCAGAGGTGCCGGAACCAAATGCCGGACACTCCGGTATCACCTGCCGGGCATGCTGGAACCACCTGCCGGACATGCCGGAACCACAGGCTCGACTCGCCGGAACCATTGCCGGACATGCAAAATCACCTGCTGGCTACGCCAGAACCACTTGGCGAACACTCCGGAATCACCTGCCGGGCATGGCGGAACCACCTCTCAGACATGCCGGAACCGCATGCCAATGACACCGGAAGCACCTGCCGAGCACGCCAGAACCACCTGCTCGACTCGCCAAAACCACCTGATGGACACGCCAAAATCACCTTCCGGCTACGCCACAACCATTTGGTGAACACTTTGGAATCACCTGCCCGGCTGGCTGGAACCACCTGCCGGTCACGCCAACATCACCTGCCAGCTATGCCAGAACCACTTGGCGGACACAATGGAAACACCTGTCGGGCCGGACGGAACCACCTATCAGACGTGCCAGAACCATGTGCCTGAGATGCCGGAACCACACCCGAACATCCCGAAACCACCTGCCAGACCCGCCTGAACCACCTGCCGAGCACGCCGGAACCACCTACTCGACTCGCTGGAACCACCTACCTGACACGCTAAAATCACCTGCCAGGTATGCCACAACCACTTGGTGGACACTCCGGAATCATCTGCCGGACATGCCAGAACCAGCTCTCAGACACACCAGAACCACGTGCCAGACACGCCGGAAGCACCTGCTGAGCATGCCTGAGCCAAATGCTCGACTTGCAAGAAACACCTGCCAGACACGCCAAAATCACCTGCCGGGTACGCCAGAACCACGTGGCGGACACTCCGGAATCACCTGTCGGGCATGCCGGAAACAACTCTCAGACGTGCCAGAACCTCGTGCCGGTCACGCCAGAACCACCTGCCGGACAGACCGGAAACACCTGTTGGAAACGCCGGAACCACCGGCTCGACTCGCCGGAACCACCACCGGACATGCAAAATGACCTGCCGGCTACGCCAGAACCACTTGGCAAACACTAAGTAATCACCTGTCGGGCATGCCGGAACCACCTCTCAGAGGTGCCAGAACCACATGCCGGACACTCCGGAATCACCTGCCGGGCATGCCGGAACCATCTCTCAGACGTGCCAGAACCATGTTCCGGACACGCCGGTACCACCTGCCGAGCTTGCCGGAACCACCTGCTGGACACGCCAAAATCACCTGCCGGCTACGCCAGAACCACACGGTAGACACTCTGGAAACACCTCTCCGGCCGGCCGGAACCACCTCTCAGACATGCCAGAACCATGTGCCTGAGATGCCGGAACCACTCCCCGAACAGACCGAAACCACCTGTCAGACCCGCCTGAACCACCTGCCAAGCACGCCGGAACGACCTACTCGACTCGCTGGAACCACCTACGTGACACGCTAAAATCACCTGCCGGGTATGCAACAACCACTTGGTGGACACTCCGGAATCATCTGCCGGACATGCCGGAACCAACGCTCAGACGTGCCATAACCTCATGGCGGACACGTCAGAACCACCTGCCGGAAAGACCGGAAACTCCTGCTGGACACGCCAGAAACACTCGGCAGACACTCCGGAATCACATGCCAGGCATCCCGGAACCACCTCTCAGAGGTGCCAGAACCAAATGCCGGACACTCCGGTATCACCTGCCGGGCATGCCAGACAACCTCTCAGAGGCGCCAGAATCACATGCTGGACACTCCGGAATCACCTGCCGGGCATGCCGGAACCACCTCTCAGAGGTGCCAGAACCACAGGCCGGACACTCCGGAATCACCTGCCAGGCATGACGGAACCATGTCTCAGACGTGCCAGAACCATGTTCCGGACATGCTGGTACCACCTGCCGAGCTCGCCGGAACCACATGCTGGACACGCCAAAATCACCTGCCAGCTATGCCAGAACCACACGGCAGACACTCCGGAATCACCTGCCGGGCTGGCTGGAACCACCTGCCGGTCATGCCATCATCACCTTTAAGCTACGCCAGAACCACTTCGCGGACACACCGGAAACACCTCTCCGGCTGGCCGGAACCACCTCTCAGACGTGCCAGAACCATGTGCCTGAGATGCCAGAACCACTCCCCGAACAGAGCGAAACCACCTGCCAGACGCGTCTGAAATCCCTGGCGAGCACGCCTGATCCACCTGCTCAACTAGCCGGAACCACCTTCCTGACACGCCAAAATCACCTGCCACGTATACAAGAACCACTTGGTGGACACTCCGGAATCATGTGCCGGACATGCCAGAACCAGCTCTCAGACACACCAGAACCACGTGCCAGAGACGCCGGAAGCACCAGCTGAGCATGCCTCAGCCACCTGATCGACTCGCAAGATACACCTGTCGGACATGCCAAAATCACGTGCCGGGTACGCCAGAAACACTTGGCGGACGCTCCGGAATCACCAGTCGGGCGTGCCGGAACCACCTCTCAGACTTGCCAGAACCATGTTCTGGACACGCCGGTACCACCTGCCGAGTATGCCGGAACCAGCTGATCCACTCCCCAGAACCACCTAGTGGACACGCCAAAATCAACTGCCAGCTGCGCCAGAACCACTCGGCAGACACTCCGGAATCACAGGCCAGGCATTCCGGAACCACCTCTCAGAGGTGCCAGAACCACATGCCGGACACTCCGGAATCACCTGCCGGGCATGCCGGAACCATCTCTCAGACGTGCCAGAACCACATGCCGGACACTCCGGAATCACCTGCCGGGCATGCCGGAACCATCTCTCAGACGTGCCAGAACCATGTTCCGGACACGCCGGTACCACCTGTCGAGCTTGCCGGAACCACCTGCTGGACACGCCAAAATCACCTGCCGGCTACGCCAGAACCACACGGTAGACACTCCGGAATCACATGCCAGGAATTCCGGAATCACCTCTCAGAGGTGCCAGAACCAAATGCCGGACACTCCGGAATCACCTGCCGGGCATGCCGGAAGCATCTCTCAGACGTGCCAGAACCATGTTCCGGACACGCCGGTACCACCTGCCGAGCTTGCCGGAACCACCTGCTGGACACGCCAAAATCACCTGCCGGCTACGCCAGAACCACACGGTAGACACTCTGGAAACACCTCTCCGGCCGGCCGGAACCACCTCTCAGACACGCCAGAACCATGTGCCTGAGATGCCGGAACCACTCCCCGAACAGACCGAAACCACCTGTCAGACCCGCCTGAACCACCTGCCAAGCACGCCGGAACGACCTACTCGACTCGCTGGAACCACCTACGTGACACGCTAAAATCACCTGCCGGGTATGCAACAACCACTTGGTGGACACTCCGGAATCATCTGCCGGACATGCCGGAACCAACGCTCAGACGTGCCATAACCTCGTGGCGGACACGTCAGAACCACCTGCCGGAAAGACCGGAAACTCCTGCTGGACACGCCAGAAACACTCGGCAGACACTCCGGAATCACATGCCAGGCATCCCGGAACCACCTCTCAGAGGTGCCAGAACCAAATGCCGGACACTCCGGTATCACCTGCCGGGCATGCCAGACAACCTCTCAGAGGCGCCAGAATCACATGCCGGACACTCCGGAATCACCTGCCGGGCATGCCGGAACCACCTGATCCGCTCCCCAGAACCACCTGCTGGACATGCCGGAATCACCTGCCGGACATGAAGGAACCACCGGCTCGAGTCGCCGGAACCATTGCCGGACATGCAGAATCACGTGCCGGCTACGCCAGAACCACTTGGCGAACACTCCGGAATCACCTGCCGGGCATGGCGGAACCACCTCTCAGACATGCCGGAACCACATGCCAATGACACCGGAAGCACCTGCCGAGCACGCCAGAACCCCCTGCTCGACTCGCCAAAACCAACTGCTGGACACGCCAAAATCACCTGCCGGGTACGCCAGAACGACTCGGCAGACACTCCGGAACCACCTGCCGGGCATGCCGGAACCACCTCTCAGAAGTGCCAGAACCACATGCCGGACACTCCGGAATCACCTGCCAGGCATGCCGGAACCACCTCTCAGAGGTGCCAGAACCACAGGCCGGACACTCCCTAATCACCTGCCGGGCATGACGGAACCATCTCTCAGACGTGATAGAACCATGTTCCGGACATGCTGGTACCACCTGCCGAGCTCGCCGGAACCACATGCTGGACACGCCAAAATCACCTGCCAGCTACGCCAGAACAAAACGGCAGACACTCCGGAATCACCTGCCGGGCTGGCTGGAACCACCTGCCGGTCATGCCAACATCACCTTTCAGCTACGCCAGAACCACTTGGCGGACACTCCGGAAACACCTCTCCGGCCGGCCGGAACCACCTCTCAGACGTGCCAGAACCATGTGCCTGAGATGCCGGAACCACTCCCCAAACAGACCGAAACCACCTGCCAGACGCGCCTGAAACCCCTGGCGAGCACGCCTGATCCACCTGCTCAACTAGCCGGAACCACCTTCCTGACACGCCAAAATCACCTGCCGGCTACGCCACAACCATTTGGTGAACTCTTCGGAATCACCTGCCGGGCTGGCTCCAGAACCACTCGGCAGACACTCCGGGACCACCTGCCGGGCATGCCGGAACCACCTCTCAGACATGCCGGAACCACATGCCAATGACACCGGAAGCACCTGCCGAGCACGCCAGAACCACCTGCTCGACTCGCCAAAACCACCTGCTGGACACGCCAAAATTACCTGCCGGCTATGCCACAACCATTTGTTGAACTCTTCGGAATCACCTGCAGGGCTTGCTGGAACCACCTGCCGCTCACGCCAACATCACCTGCCAGCTATGCCAGAACCACTTGGCAGACACCATGGAAACATCTGTCAGGCCAGCCGGAACCACCTCTCAGACGTGCCAGAACCATGAGCCTGAGATGCCGGAACCACTCCCCTAACAGACCGAAACCACCTGCCAGACCCTCCTGAATACCCTGGCAAGCACGCCTGATCCACATGCTCAACTAGCCAGAACCAACTTCCTGACACGCCAAAATCACCTGCCAGGTATACAAGAACCACTTGGTGGACACTCCGGAATCATCTGCCGGACATGCCAGAACAAGCTCTCAGACACACCAGAACCACGTGCCAGAGACGCCGGAAGCACCAGCTGAGCATGCCTGAGCCACCTGCTCGATTCGCAAGAAACACCTGTCGGACATGCCAAAATCACCTGCAGGGTACGCCAGAAACACTTGGCGGACGCTCCGGAATCACCTGTCGGGCGTGCCGGAACCACCTCTCAGACTTGCCAGAACCATGTTCTGGACACGCCGGTACCACCTGCCGAGTATGCCGGAACCAGCTGATCCACTCCCCAGAACCACCTAGTGGACACGCCAAAATCAACTGCCGGCTACGCCAGAACCACTCGGCAGACACTCCGGAATCACAGGCCAGGCATTCCGGAACAACCTCTCAGAGGTGCGAGAAGCAAATGCCGGACACTCCGGTATCACCTGCCGGGCATGCCGGAACCACCTCTCAGAGGTGCCAGAACCACATGCCGGACACTCCGGAATAACCTGCCGGGAATGCCGGAACCATCTCTCAGATTTGCCATAACCATGTTCCGGACACGCCGGAACCACCTGCCGAGCTCGCCGGAACCACCTGCCGGACACGCCAAAATCACCTGCCGGCTATGCCAGAACCACTCAGCAGACACTCAGGATTCACATGCCAGGCATTCCGGAATCACCTCTCAGAGGTGCCAGAACCAAATGCCGGACACTCCGGTGTCACCTGCCGGGCATGCCGGAACCACCTCTCAGAGGTGCCAGAACCACATGCCGGACACTCCGGAATCACCTGCCGGGCAAGCTGGAACCACCTGCCGGACATGCCGGAACCACAGGCTCGACTCGCTGGAACCATTGCCGGACATGCAAAATCACCTGCCGGCTACGCCAGAACCACTTGGCGAACACTCCGGAATCACCTGCCGGGCATGGCGGAACCACCTCACAGACATGCCGGAACCGCATGCCAATCACACCGGAAGCACCTGCCGAGCACGCCAGAACCACCTGCTCGACTCGCCAAAACCACCTGCTGGACACGCCAAAATCACCTTCCGGATATGCCACAACCATTTGTTTCACTCTTCGGAATCACCTGCAGGGCTTGCTGGAACCACCTGCCGGTCATGCCAACATCACCTGCCAGCTATGCCAGAACCACTTGGCAGACACCATGGAAACACCTGTCGGGCCGGCCGGAACCACCTCTCAGACGTGCCAGAACCATGAGCCTGAGATGCCGGAACCACTCCCCGAAGAGACCGAAACCACCTGCCAGACCCGCCTGAACCCACTGGCAAGCACGCCTGATCCACCTGCTCAACTAGCCGGAACCACCTTCCTGACACGCCAAAATCACCTGCCACGTATACAAGAACCACTTGGTGGACACTCCGGAATCATCTGCCGGACATGCCAGAACCAGCTCTCAGACACACCAGAACCACGTGCCAGAGACGCCAGAAGCACCAGCTGAGCATGCCTGAGCCACCTGCTCGACTCGCAAGAAACACCTGTCGGACATGCCAAAATCACCTGCCGGGTACGCCAGAAACACTTGGCGGACGCTCCGGAATCACCTGTCGGGCGTGCCGGAACCACCTCTCAGACTTGCCAGAACCATGTTCTGGACACGCCGGTACCACCTGCCGAGTATGCCGGAACCAGCTGATCCACTCCCCAGAACCACCTAGTGGACACGCCAAAATCAACTGCCGGCTACGCCAGAACCACTCGGCAGACACTCCGGAATCACAGGCCAGGCATACTGGAACCGCCTCTCAGAGGTGCCAGAACCAAATACCGGACACTCCTGTATCACCTGACTGGCATGCCGGAACCACCTCTCAGAGGTGCCAGAACCACATGCCGGACACTCCGGAATCACCTGCCGGGCATGCTGGAACCACGTGCTGGACATGCCGGAACCACCTGCCGGGCATGCCGGAACCACCTCTCAGAGGTGCCAGAACCACATGCCGGACACTCCGGAATCACCTGCCGGGAATGCCGGAGCCATCTCTCAGACTTGCCATAACCATGTTCCGGACACGCCGGAACCACCTGCCGAGCTCGCCGGAACCACCTGCTGGACACGCCAAAATCACCTGCCGCCTATGCCAGAACCACTCGGCAGACACTGCGGAATCACATGCCAGGCATTCCGGAATCACCTCTCAGAGGTGCCAGAACCAAATGCCGGACACTCCGGTATCACCTGCCGGGCATGCCGGAACCACCTCTCAGAGGTGCCAGAACCACATGCCGGACACTCTGGAATCACCTGCCGGGCATGCTGGAACCACCTGCCGGACATGCCGGAACCACAGGCTCGACTCGCCAAAACCACCTGCTGGACAAGCCAAAATCACCTTCCGGCTATGCCGCAACCATTTGGTGAACACTTTGGAATCACCTGCCGGGCTGGCTGGAACCACCTGCCGGTCACGCCAACATCACCTGCCAGCTATGCCAGAACCACTTGGCGGACACAATGGAAACACCTGTCGGGCCGGACGGAACAACCTATCAGACGTGCCAGAACCATGTGCCTGAGATGCCGGAACCACACCCCGAACAGCCCGAAACCACCTGCCAGACCCGCCTGAACCACCTGCCGAGCACGCCGGAACCACCTACTCGACTCGCTGGAACCACCTACCTGACACGCTAAAATCACCTGCCAGGTATGCCACAACCACTTGCTGGACACTCCGGAATCATCTGCCGGACATGCCAGAACCAGCTCTCAGACACACCAGAACCACGTGCCAGACACGCCGGAAGCACCTGCTGAGCATGCCTGAGCCAAATGCTCGACTTGCAAGAAACACCTGCCAGACACGCCAAAATCACCTGCCGGGTACGCCAGAACCACGTGGCGGACACTCCGGAATCACCTGTCGGGCATGCCGGAAACAACTCTCAGACGTGCCAGAACCTCGTGCCGGTCACGCCAGAACCACCTGCCGGACAGACCGGAAACACCTGTTGGAAACGCCGGAACCACCGGCTCGACTCGCCGGAACCACCACCGGACATGCAAAATGACCTGCCGGCTACACCAGAACCACTTGGCAAACACTAAGGAATCACCTGTCGGGCATGCCGGAACCACCTCTCAGAGGTGCCAGAACCACATGCCGGACACTCCGGAATCACCTGCCGGGCATGCCGGAACCATCTCTCAGACGTGCCAGAACCATGTTCCGGACACGCCGGTACCACCTGCCGAGCTTGCCGGAACCACCTGCTGGACACGCCAAAATCACCTGCCGGCTACGCCAGAACCACACGGTAGACACTCTGGAAACACCTCTCCGGCCGGCCGGAACCACCTCTCAGACATGCCAGAACCATGTGCCTGAGATGCCGGAACCACTCCCCGAACAGACCGAAACCACCTGTCAGACCCGCCTGAACCACCTGCCAAGCACGCCGGAACGACCTACTCGACTCGCTGGAACCACCTACGTGACACGCTAAAATCACCTGCCGGGTATGCAACAACCACTTGGTGGACACTCCGGAATCATCTGCCGGACATGCCGGAACCAACGCTCAGACGTGCCATAACCTCGTGGCGGACACGTCAGAACCACCTGCCGGAAAGACCGGAAACTCCTGCTGGACACGCCAGAAACACTCGGCAGACACTCCGGAATCACATGCCAGGCATCCCGGAACCACCTCTCAGAGGTGCCAGAACCAAATGCCGGACACTCCGGTATCACCTGCCGGGCATGCCAGACAACCTCTCAGAGGCGCCAGAATCACATGCCGGACACTCCGGAATCACCTGCCGGGCATGCCGGAACCACCTGATCCGCTCCCCAGAACCACCTGCTGGACATGCCGGAATCGCCTGCCGGACATGAAGGAACCACCGGCTCGAGTCGCCGGAACCATTGCCGGACATGCAGAATCACGTGCCGGCTACGCCAGAACCACTTGGCGAACACTCCGGAATCACCTGCCGGGCATGGCGGAACCACCTCTCAGACATGCCGGAACCACATGCCAATGACACCGGAAGCACCTGCCGAGCACGCCAGAACCCCCTGCTCGACTCGCCAAAACCACCTGCTGGACACGCCAAAATCACCTGCCGGCTACGCCAGAACCACTCGGCAGACACTCCGGAACCACCTGCCGGGCATGCCGGAACCACCTCTCAGAGGTGCCAGAACCACATGCCGGACACTCTGGAATCACCTGCCGGGCATGCCGGAACCACCTCTCAGAGGTGCCAGAACCACAGGCCGGACACTCCGGAATCACCTGCCGGGCATGACGGAACCATCTCTCAGACGTGATAGAACCATGTTCCGGACATGATGGTACCACCTGCCGAGCTTGCCGGAACCACATGCTGGACATGCCAAAATCACCTGCCAGCTATGCCAGAACCACACGGCAGACACTCCGGAATCACCTGCCGGGCTGGCTGGAACCACCTGCCGGTCATGCCAACATCACCTTTCAGCTACGCCAGAACCACTTGGCGGACACTCCGGAAACACCTCTCCGGCCGGCCGGAACCACCTCTCAGACGTGCCAGAACCATGTGCCTGAGATGCCGGAACCACTCCCCGAACAGACCGAATCCACCTGCCAGATGCGCCTGAAACCCCTGGCGAGCACGCCTGATCCACCTGCTCAAGTAGCCGGAACCACCTTCCTGACACGCCAAAATCTCCTGCCGGCTACGCCACAAGCATTTGGTGAACTCTTCGGAATCACAAGCCGGGCTGGCTCCAGAACCACTCGGCAGACACTCCGGGACCACCTGCCGGGCATGCCGGAACCACCTCTCAGACATGCCGGAACCACATGCCAATGACACCGGAAGCACCTGCCGAGCACGCCAGAACCCCCTGCTCGACTCGCCAAAACCACCTGCTGGACACGCCAAAATCTCCTGCCGGCTACGCCAGTACCACTCGGCAGACACTCCGGAACCACCTGCCGGGCATGCCGGAACCACCTCTCAGAGGTGCCAGAACCACATGCTGGACACTCCGGAATCACCTGCCGGGCATGCCGGAACCACCTGTCAGAGGTGCCAGAACCACAGGCCGGACACTCCGGAATCACCTGCCGGGCATGCCGGAACCATCTCTCAGACGTGCCAGAACCATGTTCCGGACATGCTGGTACCACCTGCCGAGCTCGCCGGAACCACATGCTGGACACGCCAGAATCACCTGCCAGCTACGCCAGAGCCACACGGCAGACACTCCGGAATCACCTGCCGGGCTGGCTGGAACCACCTGCTGGTCACGCCAACATCACGTTTCAGCTACGCCAGAACCATTTGGCGGACACTCCGGAAACACCTCTCCTGCCGGCCGGAACCACCTCTCAGACGTGCCAGAACCATGTGCCTGAGATGCCGGAACCACTCCCCGAACAGACCGAATCCACATGCCAGACGCGCCTGAACCCCCTGGCGAGCACGCCTGATCCACCTGCTCAACTAGCCGGAACCACCTTCCTGACATGCCAAAATCACCTGCCACGTATACAAGAACCACTTGGTGGACACTCCGGAATCATCTGCCGGACATGCCAGAACCAGCTCTCAGACACACCAGAACCACGTGCCAGAGACGCCGGAAGCACCAGCTGAGCATGCCTGAGCCACCTGATCGACTCGCAAGATACACCTGTCGGACATGCCAAAATCACCTGCAGGGTACGCCAGAAACACTTGGCGGATGCTCCGGAATCACCTGTCGGGCGTGCCGGAAACACCTCTCAGACTTGCCAGAACCATGTTCTGCACACGCCGGTACCACCTGCCGAGTATGCCGGAACCAGCTGATCCACTCCCCAGAACCACCTAGTGGACACGCCAAAATCAACTGCCGGCTACGCCAGAACCACTCGGCAGACACTCCGGAATCACAGGCCAGGCATTCTGGAACCACCTCTCAGAGGTGCCAGAACCAAATGCCGGACACTCCTGTATCACCTGCCGGGCATGCCGGAACCACCTCTCAGAGGTGCCAGAACCACATGCCGGACACTCCGGAATCACCTGCCGGGCATGCTGGAACCACGTGCTGGACATGCCGGAACCACCTGCCGGACATGCCGGAACCACCGGCTCGACTCGCCGGAACCATTGCCGGACATGCAAAATCACCTGCCGGCTACGCCAGAACCACTTGGCGAACACTCCGGAATCACCTGCCGGGCATGGCGAAACCACCTCTCAGACATGCCGGAACCAGATGCCAATGACACCGGAAGCACCTGCTGAGCACGCCAGAACCACCTGCTCGACTCACCAAAACCACCTGCTGGACACGCCAAAATCACCTGCCGGCTATGCCAGAACCACTCGGCAGACACTCCGGAATCACATGCCAGGCATTCCGGAACCACCTCTCAGAGGTGCCAGAACCAAATGCCGGAGACTCCGGTATCACCTGCCGGGCATGCCGGAACCACCACTCAGCGGTGCCAGAACCACATGCCGGACACTCCGGAATCACCTTCCGGGCATGCCGGAACCACCTGCCGGACACGCCGGAACCACCTGCCAAGCTCGCCAGAACCACCTACTGGACTCGCCGGAACCACCTACCTGACACGATAAAATCACCTGCCGTGTATGAAGCAACCACTTGGTGGACACTAAGGAATCATCTGCTGGACATGCCAGAACCAGCTCACAGACACACCAGAATCACATGCCGGACAGACCGGAAACAACTGCTGGACACGCCGGAACCACCGGCTCGACTCTCCGGAACCACCGCCGGACATGCAAAATGACCTGCCGGCTACGCCAGAACCACTTGGCGAACACTCCGGAATCACATGCCGGGCATTCCGGAACCACCTCGCACAGGTGCCAGAACCAAATGCTGGACACTCCGGTATCACCTGCCGGGCATGCCGGAACCACCTCTCAGAGGTGCCAGAAGCACATGACGGATATTCCGGAATCACCAGCCGGGCATGCCGGAACCACCTGCCGGACATGCCGGAACCACCGGCTCGACTCTCCGGAACCATTGCCGGACATGCAAAATCACCTGCCGGCTACGCCAGAACCACTTGGCAAACACTCCGGAATCACATGCCGGGCATGGCGGAACCACCTCTCAGACATGCCGGAAACACATGCCAATGACACCCGAAGCACCTGCCGAGCACGACAGAACCACCTGCTCGACTCGCCAAAACCACCCACTGGACAAGACAAAATCACCTGCCGGCTACGCGAGAACCGCTCGGCAGACACTCCGGAATCACCTGCCGGGCTGGCTGGAACCACCTGCCGGTCACGCCAACATCACCTTTCAGCTACGCCAGAACCACTTGGCGGACACTATGGAAACACCTGTCGGGCCGGCCGGAACCACCTATCAGACGTGCCAGAACCGTGTGCCTGAAATTCCGGAACCACTCCCCGAACAGACCGAAACCACCTGCCAGACCCGCCTGAACCCCCTGGCGAGCACGCCTGATCCACCTGCTCAACTAGCCGGAACCAACTTCGTGACATGCCAAAATCACCTGCCAGTTATACAAGAACCACTTGGTGGACACTCCGGAATCATCTGCCGGAGATGCGAGAAACAGCTCTCAGACACACCAGAACCACGTGCCAGAGACGCCGGAAGCACTAGCTGAGCATGCCTCAGCCACCTGCCCGACTCGCAAAATACACCTGTCGGACAGGCGAAAATCACCTGCCGGGTACGCCAGAAACACTTGGCGGACGCTCCGGAAGCACCTGTCGGGCGTGCCGGAACCACCTTTCAGACCTGCCAGAACCATGTTCTGGACACGGCGGTACCACCTGCCGAGTATGCCGGAACCAGCTGATCCAATCCCCAGAACCACCTAGTGGACACGCCAAAATCAACTGCCGGCTACGCCACAACCACTCGGCAGACGCTTCGGAATTACATGCCAGGCATTCCGGAACCACCTCTCAGAGGTGCCAGAACCAAATGCCGGACACTCCGGTGTCACCTGCCGGGCATGCCGGAACCACCTCTCAGAGGTGCCAGAACCACATGCCGGACACTCCGGAATCACCTGCCGGGCATGCCGGAACCATCTCTCAGACGTGCCAGAACCATGTTCCGGACACGCCGGTACCACCTGCCGAGCTTGCCGGAACCACCTGCTGGACACGCCAAAATCACCTGCCGGCTACGCCAGAACCACACGGTAGAGACTCTGGAAACACCTCTCCGGCCGGCCGGAACCACCTCTCAGACATGCCAGAACCATGTGCCTGAGATGCCGGAACCACTCCCCGAACAGACCGAAACCACCTGTCAGACCCGCCTGAACCACCTGCCAAGCACGCCGGAACGACCTACTCGACTCGCTGGAACCACCTACGTGACACGCTAAAATCACCTGCCGGGTATGCAACAACCACTTGGTGGACACTCCGGAATCATCTGCCGGACATGCCGGAACCAACGCTCAGACGTGCCATAACCTCGTGGCGGACACGTCAGAACCACCTGCCGGAAAGACCGGAAACTCCTGCTGGACACGCCAGAAACACTCGGCAGACACTCCGGAATCACATGCCAGGCATCCCGGAACCACCTCTCAGAGGTGCCAGAACCAAATGCCGGACACTCCGGTATCACCTGCCGGGCATGCCAGACAACCTCTCAGAGGCGCCAGAATCACATGCCGGACACTCCGGAATCACCTGCCGGGCATGCCGGAACCACCTGATCCGCTCCCCAGAACCACCTGCTGGACATGCCGGAATCGCCTGCCGGACATGAAGGAACCACCGGCTCGAGTCGCCGGAACCATTGCCGGACATGCAGAATCACGTGCCAGCTACGCCAGAACCACTCGGCAGACACTCTGGAACCACCTGCCGGGCATGCCGGAACCACCTCTCAGAGGTGCCAGAACCACATGCCGGACACTCCGGAATCACCTGCCGGGCATGCCGGAACCACCTCTCAGAGGTGCCAGAACCACAGGCCGGACACTCCGGAATCACCTGCCGGGCATGACGGAACCATCTCTCAGACGTGATAGAACCATGTTCCGGACATGCTGGTACCACCTGCCGAGCTCGCCGGAACCACATGCTGGACACGCCAAAATCACCTGCCAGCTATGCCAGAACCACACGGCAGACACTCCGGAATCACCTGCCGGGCTGGCTGGAACCACCTGCCGGTCATGCCAACATCACCTTTCAGCTACGCCAGAACCACTTGGCGGACACTCCGGAAACACCTCTCCGGCCGGCCGGAACCACCTCTCAGACGTGCCAGAACCATGTGCCTGAGATGCCGGAACCACTCCCCGAACAGACCGAAACCACCTGCCAGACGCGCCTGAAACCCCTGGCGAGCACGCCTGATCCACCTGCTCAAGTAGCCGGAACCACCTTCCTGACACGCCAAAATCTCCTGCCGGCTACGCCACAAGCATTTGGTGAACTCTTCGGAATCACAAGCCGGGCTGGCTCCAGAACCACTCGGCAGACACTCCGGGACCACCTGCCGGGCATGCCGGAACCACCTCTCAGACATGCCGGAACCACATGCCAATGACACCGGAAGCACCTGCCGAGCACGCCAGAACCACCTGCTCGACTCGCCAAAACCACCTGCTGGACACGCCAAAATCACCTGCCGGCTACGCCAGAACCACTCGGCAGACACTCCGGAACCACCTGCCGGGCATGCCGGAACGACCTCTCAGAGGTGCCAGAACCACATGCTGGACACTCCGGAATCACCTGCCGGGCATGCCGGAACCACCTGTCAGAGGTGCCAGAACCACAGGCCGGACACTCCGGAATCACCTGCCGGGCATGACGGAACCATCTCTCAGACGTGCCAGAACCATGTTCCGGACATGCTGGTACCACCTGCCGAGCTCGCCGGAACCACATGCTGGACACGCCAGAATCACCTGCCAGCTACGCCAGAGCCACACGGCAGACACTCCGGAATCACCTGCCGGGCTGGCTGGAACCACCTGCTGGTCACGCCAACATCACGTTTCAGCTACGCCAGAACCATTTGGCGGACACTCCGGAAACACCTCTCCTGCCGGCCGGAACCACCTCTCAGACGTGCCAGAACCATGTGCCTGAGATGCCGGAACCACTCCCCGAACAGACCGAATCCACATGCCAGACGCGCCTGAACCCCCTGGCGAGCACGCCTGATCCACCTGCTCAACTAGCCGGAACCACCTTCCTGACACGCCAAAATCACCTGCCACGTATACAAGAACCACTTGGTGGACACTCCGGAATCATCTGCCGGACATGCCAGAACCAGCTCTCAGACACACCAGAACCACGTGCCAGAGACG
This sequence comes from Equus przewalskii, assembly GCF_037783145.1. Classification (NCBI taxonomy): domain Eukaryota; kingdom Metazoa; phylum Chordata; class Mammalia; order Perissodactyla; family Equidae; genus Equus; species Equus przewalskii. The sequence goes on along the minus strand of NW_027228618.1, from coordinate 72,437 downwards.
CCGGAAGCACCAGCTGAGCATGCCTGAGCAACCTGATCGACTCGCAAGATACACCTGTCGGACATGCCAAAATCACCTGCCGGGTACGCCAGAAACACTTGGCGGACGCTCCGGAATCACCTGTCGGGCGTGCCGGAACCACCTCTCAGACTTGCCAGAACCATGTTCTGGACACGCCGGTACCACCTGCCGAGTATGCCGGAACCAGCTGATCCACTCCCCAGAATCACCTAGTGGACACGCCAAAATCAACTGCCGGCTACGCCAGAACCACTCGGCAGACACTCCGGAATCACAGGCCAGGCATTCTGGAACCACCTCTCAGAGGTGCCAGAACCAAATGCCGGACACTCCTGTATCACCTGCCGGGCATGCCGGAACCACCTCTCAGAGGTGCCAGAACCACATGCCGGACACTCCGGAATCACCTGCCGGGCATGCTGGAACCACGTGCTGGACATGCCGGAACCACCTGCCGGACATGCCGGAACCACGGGCTCGACTCGCCGGAACCATTGCCGGACATGCAAAATCACCTGCCGGCTACGCCAGAACCACTTGGCGAACACTCCGGAATCACCTGCCGGGCATGGCGAAACCACCTCTCAGACATGCCGGAACCAGATGCCAATGACACCGGAAGCACCTGCTGAGCACGCCAGAACCACCTGCTCGACTCACCAAAACCACCTGCTGGACACGCCAAAATCACCTGCCGGCTATGCCAGAACCACTCGGCAGACACTCCGGAATCACATGCCAGGCATTCCGGAACCACCTCTCAGAGGTGCCAGAACCAAATGCCGGAGACTCCGGTATCACCTGCCGGGCATGCCGGAACCACCACTCAGCGGTGCCAGAACCACATGCCGGACACTCCGGAATCACCTTCCGGGCATGCCGGAACCACCTGCCGGACACGCCGGAACCACCTGCCAAGCTCGCCAGAACCACCTACTGGACTCGCCGGAACCACCTACCTGACACGATAAAATCACCTGCCGTGTATGAAGCAACTACTTGGTGGACACTAAGGAATCATCTGCTGGACATGCCAGAACCAGCTCTCAGACACGCCAGAATCACCTGCCGGACAGACCGGAAACAACTGCTGGACACGCCGGAACCACCGGCTTGACTCTCCGGAACCACCGCCGGACATGCAAAATGACCTGCCGGCTACGCCAGAACCACTTGGCGAACACTCCGGAATCACCTGTCGGGCATGCCGGAACCACCTCTCAGACTTGCCAGAACCATGTTCCGGACACGCCGGTACCACCTGCCGAGTATGCTGGAACCACCTGATCCACTCCCCAGAACCACCTGCTGGATACGCCAGAATCACCTGCCGGCTACTCCAGAACCACTCGGCAGACACTCCGTAACCAACTGCCGGGCATGCCGGAACCACCTCTCAGAGGTGCCAGAACCACATGCCGGACACTCCGGAATCACCTGCCGGGAATGCCGGAACCATCTCTCAGACTTGCCATAACCATGTTCCGGACACGCCGGAACCACCTGCCGAGCTCGCCGGAACCACCTCTCAGAGGTGCCAGAACCACATGCCGGACACTCCGGAATCACCTGCCGGGCATGCCGGAACCATCTCTCAGACGTGCCAGAACCATGTTCCGGACACGCCGGTACCACCTGCCGAGCTTGCCGGAACCACCTGCTGGACACGCCAAAATCACCTGCCGGCTACGCCAGAACCACACGGTAGACACTCTGGAAACACCTCTCCGGCCGGCCGGAACCACCTCTCAGACATGCCAGAACCATGTGCCTGAGATGCCGGAACCACTCCCCGAACAGACCGAAACCACCTGTCAGACCCGCCTGAACCACCTGCCAAGCACGCCGGAACGACCTACTCGACTCGCTGGAACCACCTACGTGACACGCTAAAATCACCTGCCGGGTATGCAACAACCACTTGGTGGACACTCCGGAATCATCTGCCGGACATGCCGGAACCAACGCTCAGACGTGCCATAACCTCGTGGCGGACACGTCAGAACCACCTGCCGGAAAGACCGGAAACTCCTGCTGGACATGCCAGAAACACTCGGCAGACACTCCGGAATCACATGCCAGGCATCCCGGAACCACCTCTCAGAGGTGCCAGAACCAAATGCCGGACACTCCGGTATCACCTGCCGGGCATGCCAGACAACCTCTCAGAGGCGCCAGAATCACATGCCGGACACTCCGGAATCACCTGCCGGGCATGCCGGAACCACCTGATCCGCTCCCCAGAACCACCTGCTGGACATGCCGGAATCGCCTGCCGGACATGAAGGAACCACCGGCTCGAGTCGCCGGAACCATTGCCGGACATGCAGAATCACGTGCTGGCTACGCCAGAACCACTTGGCGAACACTCCGGAATCACCTGCCGGGCTGGCTGGAACCACCTGCTGGTCACGCCAACATCACGTTTCAGCTACGCCAGAACCATTTGGCGGACACTCCGGAAACACCTCTCCTGCCGGCCGGAACCACCTCTCAGACGTGCCAGAACCATGTGCCTGAGATGCCGGAACCACTCCCCGAACAGACCGAATCCACATGCCAGACGCGCCTGAACCCCCTGGCGAGCACGCCTGATCCACCTGCTCAACTAGCCGGAACCACCTTCCTGACACGCCAAAATCACCTGCCACGTATACAAGAACCACTTGGTGGACACTCCGGAATCATCTGCCGGACATGCCAGAACCAGCTCTCAGACACACCAGAACCACGTGCCAGAGACGCCGGAAGCACCAGCTGAGCATGCCTGAGCCACCTGATCGACTCGCAAGATACACCTGTCGGACATGCCAAAATCACCTGCCGGGTACGCCAGAAACACTTGGCGGATGCTCCGGAATCACCTGTCGGGCGTGCCGGAACCACCTCTCAGACTTGCCAGAACCATGTTCTGGACACGCCGGTACCACCTGCCGAGTATGCCGGAACCAGCTGATCCACTCCCCAGAATCACCTAGTGGACACGCCAAAATCAACTGCCGGCTACGCCAGAACCACTCGGCAGACACTCCGGAATCACAGGCCAGGCATTCTGGAACCACCTCTCAGAGGTGCCAGAACCAAATGCCGGACACTCCTGTATCACCTGCCGGGCATGCCGGAACCACCTCTCAGAGGTGCCAGAACCACATGCCGGACACTCCGGAATCACCTGCCGGGCATGCTGGAACCACGTGCTGGACATGCCGGAACCACCTGCCGGACATGCCGGAACCACGGGCTCGACTCGCCGGAACCATTGCCGGACATGCAAAATCACCTGCCGGCTACGCCAGAACCACTTGGCGAACACTCCGGAATCACCTGCCGGGCATGCCGAAACCACCTCTCAGACATGCCGGAACCAGATGCCAATGACACCGGAAGCACCTGCTGAGCACGCCAGAACCACCTGCTCGACTCACCAAAACCACCTCCTGGACACGCCAAAATCACCTGCCGGCTATGCCAGAACCACTCGGCAGACACTCCGGAATCACATGCCAGGCATTCCGGAACCACCTCTCAGAGGTGCCAGAACCAAATGCCGGAGACTCCGGTATCACCTGCCGGGCATGCCGGAACCACCACTCAGCGGTGCCAGAACCACATGCCGGACACTCCGGAATCACCTTCCGGGCATGGCGGAACCACCTGCCGGACACGCCAGAACCACCTGCCAAGCTCGCCAGAACCACCTACTGGACTCGCCGGAACCACCTACCTGACACGATAAAATCACCTGCCGTGTATGAAGCAACTACTTGGTGGACACTAAGGAATCATCTGCTGGACATGCCAGAACCAGCTCTCAGACACGCCAGAATCACCTGCCGGACAGACCGGAAACAACTGCTGGACACGCCGGAACCACCGGCTTGACTCTCCGGAACCACCGCCGGACATGCAAAATGACCTGCCGGCTACGCCAGAACCACTTGGCGAACACTCCGGAATCACCTGTCGGGCATGCCGGAACCACCTCTCAGACTTGCCAGAACCATGTTCCGGACACGCCGGTACCACCTGCCGAGTATGCTGGAACCACCTGATCCACTCCCCAGAACCACCTGCTGGATACGCCAGAATCACCTGCCGGCTACTCCAGAACCACTCGGCAGACACTCCGTAACCAACTGCCGGGCATGCCGGAACCACCTCTCAGAGGTGCCAGAACCACATGCCGGACACTCCGGAATCACCTGCCGGGAATGCCGGAACCATCTCTCAGACTTGCCATAACCATGTTCCGGACACGCCGGAACCACCTGCCGAGCTCGCCGGAACCACCTCTCAGAGGTGCCAGAACCACATGCCGGACACTCCGGAATCACCTGCCGGGCATGCCGGAACCATCTCTCAGACGTGCCAGAACCATGTTCCGGACACGCCGGTACCACCTGCCGAGCTTGCCGGAACCACCTGCTGGACACGCCAAAATCACCTGCCGGCTACGCCAGAACCACACGGTAGACACTCTGGAAACACCTCTCCGGCCGGCCGGAACCACCTCTCAGACATGCCAGAACCATGTGCCTGAGATGCCGGAACCACTCCCCGAACAGACCGAAACCACCTGTCAGACCCGCCTGAACCACCTGCCAAGCACGCCGGAACGACCTACTCGACTCGCTGGAACCACCTACGTGACACGCTAAAATCACCTGCCGGGTATGCAACAACCACTTGGTGGACACTCCGGAATCATCTGCCGGACATGCCGGAACCAACGCTCAGACGTGCCATAACCTCGTGGCGGACACGTCAGAACCACCTGCCGGAAAGACCGGAAACTCCTGCTGGACACGCCAGAAACACTCGGCAGACACTCCGGAATCACATGCCAGGCATCCCGGAACCACCTCTCAGAGGTGCCAGAACCAAATGCCGGACACTCCGGTATCACCTGCCGGGCATGCCAGACAACCTCTCAGAGGCGCCAGAATCACATGCCGGACACTCCGGAATCACCTGCCGGGCATGCCGGAACCACCTGATCCGCTCCCCAGAACCACCTGCTGGACATGCCGGAATCGCCTGCCGGACATGAAGGAACCACCGGCTCGAGTCGCCGGAACCATTGCCGGACATGCAGAATCACGTGCTGGCTACGCCAGAACCACTTGGCGAACACTCCGGAATCACCTGCCGGGCATGGCGGAACCACCTCTCAGACATGCCGGAACCACATGCCAATGACACCGGAAGCACCTGCCGAGCACGCCAGAACCCCCTGCTCGACTCGCCAAAACCACCTGCTGGACACGCCAAAATCACCTGCCGGCTACGCCAGAACCACTCGGCAGACACTCCGGAACCACCTGCCGGGCATGCCGGAACCACCTCTCAGAGGTGCCAGAACCACATGCCGGACACTCCGGAATCACCTGCCGGGCATGCTGGAACCACCTCTCAGAGGTGCCAGAACCACTGGCCGGACACTCCGGAATCACCTGCCGGGCATGACGGAACCATCTCTCAGACGTGATAGAACCATGTTCCGGACATGCTGGTACCACCTGCCGAGCTCGCCGGAACCACATGCTGGACACGCCAAAATCACCTGCCAGCTATGCCAGAACCACACGGCAGACACTCCGGAATCACCTGCCGGGCTGGCTGGAACCACCTGCCGGTCATGCCAACATCACCTTTCAGCTACGCCAGAACCACTTGGCGGACACTCCGGAAACACCTCTCCGGCCGGCCGGAACCACCTCTCAGACGTGCCAGAACCATGTGCCTGAGATGCCGGAACCACTCCCCGAACAGACCGAAACCACCTGCCAGACGCGCCTGAAACCCCTGGCGAGCACGCCTGATCCACCTGCTCAAGTAGCCGGAACCACCTTCCTGACACGCCAAAATCTCCTGCCGGCTACGCCACAAGCATTTGGTGAACTCTTCGGAATCACAAGCCGGGCTGGCTCCAGAACCACTCGGCAGACACTCCGGGACCACCTGCCGGGCATGCCGGAACCACCTCTCAGACATGCCGGAACCACATGCCAATGACACCGGAAGCACCTGCCGAGCACGCCAGAACCACCTGCTCGACTCGCCAAAACCACCTGCTGGACACGCCAAAATCACCTGCCGGCTACGCCAGAACCACTCGGCAGACACTCCGGAACCACCTGCCGGGCATGCCGGAACCACCTGTCAGAGGTGCCAGAACCACAGGCCGGACACTCCGGAATCACCTGCCGGGCATGACGGAACCATCTCTCAGACGTGCCAGAACCATGTTCCGGACATGCTGGTACCACCTGCCGAGCTCGCCGGAACCACATGCTGGACACGCCAGAATCACCTGCCAGCTACGCCAGAGCCACACGGCAGACACTCCGGAATCACCTGCCGGGCTGGCTGGAACCACCTGCTGGTCACGCCAACATCACGTTTCAGCTACGCCAGAACCATTTGGCGGACACTCCGGAAACACCTCTCCTGCCGGCCGGAACCACCTCTCAGACGTGCCAGAACCATGTGCCTGAGATGCCGGAACCACTCCCCGAACAGACCGAATCCACATGCCAGACGCGCCTGAACCCCCTGGCGAGCACGCCTGATCCACCTGCTCAACTAGCCGGAACCACCTTCCTGACACGCCAAAATCACCTGCCACGTATACAAGAACCACTTGGTGGACACTCCGGAATCATCTGCCGGACATGCCAGAACCAGCTCTCAGACACACCAGAACCACGTGCCAGAGACGCCGGAAGCACCAGCTGAGCATGCCTGAGCCACCTGATCGACTCGCAAGATACACCTGTCGGACATGCCAAAATCACCTGCCGGGTACGCCAGAAACACTTGGCGGACGCTCCGGAATCACCTGTCGGGCGTGCCGGAACCACCTCTCAGACTTGCCAGAACCATGTTCTGGACACGCCGGTACCACCTGCCGAGTATGCCGGAACCAGCTGATCCACTCCCCAGAATCACCTAGTGGACACGCCAAAATCAACTGTCGGCTACGCCAGAACCACTCGGCAGACACTCCGGAATCACAGGCCAGGCATTCTGGAACCACCTCTCAGAGGTGCCAGAACCAAATGCCGGACACTCCTGTATCACCTGCCGGGCATGCCGGAACCACCTCTCAGAGGTGCCAGAACCACATGCCGGACACTCCGGAATCACCTGCCGGGCATGCTGGAACCACGTGCTGGACATGCCGGAACCACCTGCCGGACATGCCGGAACCACGGGCTCGACTCGCCGGAACCATTGCCGGACATGCAAAATCACCTGCCGGCTACGCCAGAACCACTTGGCGAACACTCCGGAATCACCTGCCGGGCATGGCGAAACCACCTCTCAGACATGCCGGAACCAGATGCCAATGACACCGGAAGCACCTGCTGAGCACGCCAGAACCACCTGCTCGACTCACCAAAACCACCTGCTGGACACGCCAAAATCACCTGCCGGCTATGCCAGAACCACTCGGCAGACACTCCGGAATCACATGCCAGGCATTCCGGAACCACCTCTCAGAGGTGCCAGAACCAAATGCCGGAGACTCCGGTATCACCTGCCGGGCATGCCGGAACCACCACTCAGCGGTGCCAGAACCACATGCCGGACACTCCGGAATCACCTTCCGGGCATGCCGGAACCACCTGCCGGACACGCCGGAACCACCTGCCAAGCTCGCCAGAACCACCTACTGGACTCGCTGGAACCACCTACCTGACACGATAAAATCACCTGCCGTGTATGAAGCAACTACTTGGTGGACACTAAGGAATCATCTGCTGGACATGCCAGAACCAGCTCTCAGACACGCCAGAATCACCTGCCGGACAGACCGGAAACAACTGCTGGACACGCCGGAACCACCGGCTTGACTCTCCGGAACCACCGCCGGACATGCAAAATGACCTGCCGGCTACGCCAGAACCACTTGGCGAACACTCCGGAATCACCTGTCGGGCATGCCGGAACCACCTCTCAGACTTGCCAGAACCATGTTCCGGACACGCAGGTACCACCTGCCGAGTATGCTGGAACCACCTGATCCACTCCCCAGAACCACCTGCTGGATACGCCAGAATCACCTGCCGGCTACTCCAGAACCACTCGGCAGACACTCCGTAACCAACTGCCGGGCATGCCGGAACCACCTCTCAGAGGTGCCAGAACCACATGCCGGACACTCCGGAATCACCTGCCGGGAATGCCGGAACCATCTCTCAGACTTGCCATAACCATGTTCCGGACACGCCGGAACCACCTGCCGAGCTCGCCGGAACCACCTCTCAGAGGTGCCAGAACCACATGCCGGACACTCCGGAATCACCTGCCGGGCATGCCGGAACCATCTCTCAGACGTGCCAGAACCATGTTCCGGACACGCCGGTACCACCTGCCGAGCTTGCCGGAACCACCTGCTGGACACGCCAAAATCACCTGCCGGCTACGCCAGAACCACACGGTAGACACTCTGGAAACACCTCTCCGGCCGGCCGGAACCACCTCTCAGACATGCCAGAACCATGTGCCTGAGATGCCGGAACCACTCCCCGAACAGACCGAAACCACCTGTCAGACCCGCCTGAACCACCTGCCAAGCACGCCGGAACGACCTACTCGACTCGCTGGAACCACCTACGTGACACGCTAAAATCACCTGCCGGGTATGCAACAACCACTTGGTGGACACTCCGGAATCATCTGCCGGACATGCCGGAACCAACGCTCAGACGTGCCATAACCTCGTGGCGGACACGTCAGAACCACCTGCCGGAAAGACCGGAAACTCCTGCTGGACACGCCAGAAACACTCGGCAGACACTCCGGAATCACATGCCAGGCATCCCGGAACCACCTCTCAGAGGTGCCAGAACCAAATGCCGGACACTCCGGTATCACCTGCCGGGCATGCCAGACAACCTCTCAGAGGCGCCAGAATCACATGCCGGACACTCCGGAATCACCTGCCGGGCATGCCGGAACCACCTGATCCGCTCCCCAGAACCACCTGCTGGACATGCCGGAATCGCCTGCCGGACATGAAGGAACCACCGGCTCGAGTCGCCGGAACCATTGCCGGACATGCAGAATCACGTGCCGGCTACGCCAGAACCACTTGGCGAACACTCCGGAATCACCTGCCGGGCATGGCGGAACCACCTCTCAGACATGCCGGAACCACATGCCAATGACACCGGAAGCACCTGCCGAGCACGCCAGAACCCCCTGCTCGACTTGCCAAAACCACCTGCTGGACACGCCAAAATCACCTGCCGGCTACGCCAGAACCACTCGGCAGACACTCCGGAACCACCTGCCGGGCATGCCGGAACCACCTCTCAGAGGTGCCAGAACCACATGCCGGACACTCCGGAATCACCTGCCGGGCATGCCGGAACCACCTCTCAGAGGTGCCAGAACCACAGGCCGGACACTCCGGAATCACCTGCCGGGCATGACGGAACCATCTCTCAGACGTGATAGAACCATGTTCCGGACATGCTGGTACCACCTGCCGAGCTCGCCGGAACCACATGCTGGACACGCCAAAATCACCTGCCAGCTATGCCAGAACCACACGGCAGACACTCCGGAATCACCTGCCGGGCTGGCTGGAACCACCTGCCGGTCATGCCAACATCACCTTTCAGCTACGCCAGAACCACTTGGCGGACACTCCGGAAACACCTCTCCGGCCGGCCGGAACCACCTCTCAGACGTGCCAGAACCATGTGCCTGAGATGCCGGAACCACTCCCCGAACAGACCGAAACCACCTGCCAGACGCGCCTGAAACCCCTGGCGAGCACGCCTGATCCACCTGCTCAAGTAGCCGGAACCACCTTCCTGACACGCCAAAATCTCCTGCCGGCTACGCCACAAGCATTTGGTGAACTCTTCGGAATCACAAGCCGGGCTGGCTCCAGAACCACTCGGCAGACACTCCGGGACCACGTGCCGGGCATGCCGGAACCACCTCTCAGACATGCCGGAACCACATGCCAATGACACCGGAAGCACCTGCCGAGCACGCCAGAACCACCTGCTCGACTCGCCAAAACCACCTGCTGGACACGCCAAAATCACCTGCCGGCTACGCCAGAACCACTCGGCAGACACTCCGGAACCACCTGCCGGGCATGCCGGAACCACCTGTCAGAGGTGCCAGAACCACAGGCCGGACACTCCGGAATCACCTGCCGGGCATGCCGGAACCACCTGTCAGAGGTGCCAGAACCACAGGCCGGACACTCCGGAATCACCTGCAGGGCATGACGGAACCATCTCTCAGACGTGCCAGAACCATGTTCCGGACATGCTGGTACCACCTGCCGAGCTCGCCGGAACCACATGCTGGACACGCCAGAATCACCTGCCAGCTACGCCAGAGCCACACGGCAGACACTCCGGAATCACCTGCCGGGCTGGCTGGAACCACCTGCTGGTCACGCCAACATCACGTTTCAGCTACGCCAGAACCATTTGGCGGACACTCCGGAAACACCTCTCCTGCCGGCCGGAACCACCTCTCAGACGTGCCAGAACCATGTGCCTGAGATGCCGGAACCACTCCCCGAACAGACCGAATCCACATGCCAGACGCGCCTGAACCCCCTGGCGAGCACGCCTGATCCTCCTGCTCAAGTAGCCGGAACCACCTTCCTGACACGCCAAAATCACCTGCCACGTATACAAGAACCACTTGGTGGACACTCCGGAATCATCTGCCGGACATGCCAGAACCAGCTCTCAGACACACCAGAACCACGTGCCAGAGACGCCGGAAGCACCAGCTGAGCATGCCTGAGCCACCTGATCGACTCGCAAGATACACCTGTCGGACATGCCAAAATCACCTGCCGGGTACGCCAGAAACACTTGGCGGACGCTCCGGAATCACCTGTCGGGCGTGCCGGAACCACCTCTCAGACTTGCCAGAACCATGTTCTGGACACGCCGGTACCACCTGCCGAGTATGCCGGAACCAGCTGATCCACTCCCCAGAATCACCTAGTGGACACGCCAAAATCAACTGCCGGCTACGCCAGAACCATCGGCAGACACTCCGGAATCACAGGCCAGGCATTCTGGAACCACCTCTCAGAGGTGCCAGAACCAAATGCCGGACACTCCTGTATCACCTGCCGGGCATGCCGGAACCACCTCTCAGAGGTGCCAGAACCACATGCCGGACACTCCGGAATCACCTGCCGGGCATGCTGGAACCACGTGCTGGACATGCCGGAACCACCTGCCGGACATGCCGGAACCACCGGCTCGACTCGCCGGAACCATTGCCGGACATGCAAAATCACCTGCCGGCTACGCCAGAACCACTTGGCGAACACTCCGGAATCACCTGCCGGGCATGGCGAAACCACCTCTCAGACATGCCGGAACCAGATGCCAATGACACCGGAAGCACCTGCTGAGCACGCCAGAACCACCTGCTCGACTCACCAAAACCACCTGCTGGACACGCCAAAATCACCTGCCGGCTATGCCAGAACCACTCGGCAGACACTCCGGAATCACATGCCAGGCATTCCGGAACCACCTCTCAGAGGTGCCAGAACCAAATGCCGGAGACTCCGGTATCACCTGCCGGGCATGCCGGAACCACCACTCAGCGGTGCCAGAACCACATGCCGGACACTCCGGAATCACCTTCCGGGCATGCCGGAACCACCTGCCGGACACGCCAGAACCACCTGCCAAGCTCGCCAGAACCACCTACTGGACTCGCCGGAACCACCTACCTGACACGATAAAATCACCTGCCGTGTATGAAGCAACTACTTGGTGGACACTAAGGAATCATCTGCTGGACATGCCAGAACCAGATCTCAGACACGCCAGAATCACCTGCCGGACAGACCGGAAACAACTGCTGGACACGCCGGAACCACCGGCTCGACTCTCCGGAACCACCGCCGGACATGCAAAATGACCTGCCGGCTACGCCAGAACCACTTGGCGAACACTCCGGAATCACCTGTCGGGCATGCCGGAACCACCTCTCAGACTTGCCAGAACCATGTTCCGGACACGCCGGTACCACCTGCCGAGTATGCCGGAACCACCTGATCCACTCCCCAGAACCACCTGCTGGATACGCCAGAATCACCTGCCGGCTACTCCAGAACCACTCGGCAGACACTCCGTAACCAACTGCCGGGCATGCCGGAACCACCTCTCAGAGGTGCCAGAACCACATGCCGGACACTCCGGAATCACCTGCCGGGAATGCCGGAACCATCTCTCAGACTTGCCATAACCATGTTCCGGACACGCCGGAACCACCTGCCGAGCTCGCCGGAACCACCTGCTGGACACGCCAAAATCACCTGCCGCCTATGCCAGAACCACTCGGCAGACACTGCGGAATCACATGCCAGGCATTCCGGAATCACCTCTCAGAGGTGCCAGAACCAAATGCCGGACACTCCGGTATCACCTGCCGGGCATGCCGGAACCACCTCTCAGAGGTGCCAGAACCACATGCCGGACACTCTGGAATCACCTGCCGGGCATGCTGGAACCACCTCTCAGACTTGCCAGAACCATGTTCCGGACATGCCGGAACCACCTGCCGAGCTCACCGGAACCACCTGCTGGACACGCCAAAATCACCTGCCGGCTATGCCAGAACCATCGGCAGACATTCCGGAATCACATGCCGGGCATTCCGGAACCACCTCTCACAGGTGCCAGAACCAAATGCTGGACACTCCGGTATCACCTGCTGGGCATGCCGGAACCACCTCTCAGAGGTGCCAGAAGCACATGACGGATACTCCGGAATCACCTGCCGGGCATGCCGGAACCACCTGCCGGAGATGCCGGAACCACCGGCTCGACTCTCCGGAACCATTGCCGGACATGCAAAATCACCTGCCGGCTACGCCAGAACCACTTGGCAAACACTCCGGAATCACCTGCCGGGCATGGCGGAACCACCTCTCAGACATGCCGGAACCACATGCCAATGACACCCGAAGCACCTGCCGAGCACGACAGAACCACCTGCTCGACTCGCCAAAACCACCCACTGGACAAGCCAAAATCACCTGCCGGCTACGCGAGAACCGCTCGGCAGACACTCCGGAATCACCTGCCGGGCTGGCTGGAACCACCTGCCGGTCACGCCAACATCACCTTTCAGCTACGCCAGAACCACTTGGCGGACACCATGGAAACACCTGTCGGGCCGGCCGGAACCACCTATCAGACGTGCCAGAACCGTGTGCCTGAAATGCCGGAACCACTCCCCGAACAGACCGAAACCACCTGCCAGACCCGCCTGAACCCCCTGGCGAGCACGCCTGATCCACCTGCTCAACTAGCCGGAACCAACTTCGTGACATGCCAAAATCACCTGCCAGTTATACAAGAACCACTTGGTGGACACTCCGGAACCATCTGCCGGAGATGCCAGAAACAGCTCTCAGACACACCAGAACCACGTGCCAGAGACGCCGGAAGCACCAGCTGAGCATGCCTCAGCCACCTGCTCGACTCGCAAAATACACCTGTCGGACAGGCGAAAATCACCTGCCGGGTACGCCAGAAACACTTGGCGGACGCTCCGGAATCACCTGTCGGGCGTGCCGGAACCACCTCTCAGACCTGCCAGAACCATGTTCTGGACACGGCGGTACCACCTGCCGAGTATGCCGGAACCAGCTGATCCACTCCCCAGAACCACCTAGTGGACACGCCAAAATCAACTGCCGGCTACGCCACAACCACTCGGCAGACGCTCCGGAATCACATGCCAGGCATTCCGGAACCACCTCTCAGAGGTGCCAGAACCAAATGCCGGACACTCCGGTATCACCTGCCGGGCATGCCGGAACCACCTCTCAGAGCTGCCAGAACCACATGCCGGACACTCCGGAATCACCTGCCGGGCATGCTGGAACCACGTCCTGGACATGCCGGAACCACCGGCTCGACTCACCGGAACCATTGCCGGATATGCAAAATCACCTGCGGGCTATGCCAGAACCACTTGGCGAACACTCCGGAATCACCTGCCGGGCATGGCGGAACCACCTCTCAGACATGCCGGAACCACATGCCAATGACACCGGAAGCACCTGCCGAGCACGCCAGAACCACCTGCTCGACTCGCCAAAACCACCCGCTGGACACGCCAAAATCTCCTGCCAGCTACGCCAGAACCACTCGGCAGACACTCCGGAATCACATGCCGGGCTGGCTGGAACCACCTGCCGGTCACGCCAACATGACCTGCCAGCTATGCCAGAACCACTTGGCGGACACCATGGAAACACCTGTGGGGCCGGCCGGAACCACCTATCAGACGTGCCAGAACCATGTGCCTGAGATGCCGGAACCACACCCCGAACAGACCGAAACCACCTGCCAGACCCGCCTGAACCACCTGCCGAGCACGCCGGAATCACCTTCTCGACTCGCTGGAACCACCTACCTGACACGCTAAAATCACCTGCCGGGTATGCCACAACCACTTGGTGGACACTCCGGAATCATCTGCCGGACATGCCAGAACCAGCTCTCAGACACACCAGAACCAGGTGCCAGACACGCCGGAAGCACCTGCTGAGCATGCCTGAGCCAAATGCTCGACTTGCAAGAAACACCTGCCAGACACGCCAAAATCACCTGCCGGGTACGCCAGAACCACGTGGCGGACACTCGGGAATCACCTGTCGGGCATGCCGGAACGAACTCTCAGACGTGCCAGAACCTCGTTCCGGTCACGCCAGAACCACCTGCCGGACACGCCGGAACCACCGGCTCGACTCGCCGGAACCACCGCCGGACATGCAAAATAACCTGCCGGCTACGCCAGAACCACTTGGCGAACACTCCGGAATCACCTGTCGGGCATGCCGGAACCGCCTCTCAGACTTGCCAGAACCATGTTCCGGACACGCCGGTACAACCTGCCGAGTATGCCGGAACCACCTGATGGACTCCCCAGAACCACCTGCTGGACACGCAAGAATCACCTGCCGGCTACGCCAGAACCACTCAGCAGACACTCCGTAACCACCTGCCGGGCGTGCCGGAACCACCTCTCAGAGGTGCCACAACCACATGCCGGACACTCCGGAATCACCTGCCGAGCATCCGGAACCACCTCTCAGAGGTGCCAGAACCAAATGTCGGACACTCCGGTATCACCTGACGAGCATGCCGGAACCACCTCTCAGAGGTGCAACAACCACATGCCGGACACTGCGGAATCACCTGCCGGGCATGGCGAAACCACCTCTCATACATGCCGGAACCAGATGCCAATGACACCGGAAGCACCTGCTGAGCACGCCAGAACCACCTGCTCGACTCACCAAAACCACCTGCTGGACACGCCAAAATCACCTGCCGGCTATGCCAGAACCACTCGGCAGACACTCCGGAATCACATGCCAGGCATTCCGGAACCACCTCTCAGAGGTGCCAGAACCAAATGCCGGAGACTCCGGTATCACCTGCCGGGCATGCCGGAACCACCAATCAGCGGTGCCAGAACCACATGCCGGACACTCCGGAATCACCTTCCGGGCATGCCGGAACCACCTGCCGGACACGCCGGAACCACCTGCCAAGCTCGCCAGAACCACCTACTGGACTCGCCGGAACCACCTACCTGACACGATAAAATCACCTGCCGTGTATGAAGCAACTACTTGGTGGACACTAAGGAATCATCTGCTGGACATGCCAGAACCAGCTCTCAGACACACCAGAATCACCTGCCGGACAGACCGGAAACAACTGCTGGACACGCCGGAACCACCGGCTCGACTCTCCGGAACCACCGCCGGACATGCAAAATGACCTGCCGGCTATGCCAGAACCACTTGGCGAACACTCCGGAATCACCTGTCGGGCATGCCGGAACCACCTCTCAGACTTGCCAGAACCATGTTCCGGACACGCCGGTACCACCTGCCGAGTATGCCGGAACCACCTGATCCACTCCCCAGAACCACCTGCTGGATACGCCAGAATCACCTGCCGGCTACTCCAGAACCACTCGGCAGACACTCCGTAACCAACTGCCGGGCATGCCGGAACCACCTCTCAGAGGTGCCAGAACCACATGCCGGACACTCCGGAATCACCTGCCGGGAATGCCGGAACCATCTCTCAGACTTGCCATAACCATGTTCCGGACACGCCGGAACCACCTGCCGAGCTCGCCGGAACCACCTGCTGGACACGCCAAAATCACCTGCCGCCTATGCCAGAACCACTCGGCAGACACTGCGGAATCACATGCCAGGCATTCCGGAATCACCTCTCAGAGGTGCCAGAACCAAATGCCGGACACTCCGGTATCACCTGCCGGGCATGCCGGAACCACCTCTCAGAGGTGCCAGAACCACATGCCGGACACTCTGGAATCACCTGCCGGGCATGCTGGAACCACCTCTCAGACTTGCCAGAACCATGTTCCGGACATGCCGGAACCACCTGCCGAGCTCACCGGAACCACCTGCTGGACACGCCAAAATCACCTGCCGGCTATGCCAGAACCATCGGCAGACATTCCGGAATCACATGCCGGGCATTCCGGAACCACCTCTCACAGGTGCCAGAACCAAATGCTGGACACTCCGGTATCACCTGCTGGGCATGCCGGAACCACCTCTCAGAGGTGCCAGAAGCACATGACGGATACTCCGGAATCACCTGCCGGGCATGCCGGAACCACCTGCCGGACATGCCGGAACCACCGGCTCGACTCTCCGGAACCATTGCCGGACATGCAAAATCACCTGCCGGCTACGCCAGAACCACTTGGCAAACACTCCGGAATCACCTGCCGGGCATGGCGGAACCACCTCTCAGACATGCCGGAACCACATGCCAATGACACCCGAAGCACCTGCCGAGCACGACAGAACCACCTGCTCGACTCGCCAAAACCACCCACTGGACAAGCCAAAATCACCTGCCGGCTACGCGAGAACCACTCGGCAGACACTCCGGAATCACCTGCCGGGCTGGCTGGAACCACCTGCCGGTCACGCCAACATCACCTTTCAGCTACGCCAGAACCACTTGGCGGACACCATGGAAACACCTGTCGGGCCGGCCGGAACCACCTATCAGACGTGCCAGAACCGTGTGCCTGAAATGCCGGAACCACTCCCCGAACAGACCGAAACCACCTGCCAGACCCGCCTGAACCCCCTGGCGAGCACGCCTGATCCACCTGCTCAACTAGCCGGAACCAACTTCGTGACATGCCAAAATCACCTGCCAGTTATACAAGAACCACTTGGTGGACACTCCGGAACCATCTGCCGGAGATGCCAGAAACAGCTCTCAGACACACCAGAACCACGTGCCAGAGACGCCGGAAGCACCAGCTGAGCATGCCTCAGCCACCTGCTCGACTCGCAAAATACACCTGTCGGACAGGCGAAAATCACCTGCCGGGTACGCCAGAAACACTTGGCGGACGCTCCGGAATCACCTGTCGGGCGTGCCGGAACCACCTCTCAGACCTGCCAGAACCATGTTCTGGACACGGCGGTACCACCTGCCGAGTATGCCGGAACCAGCTGATCCACTCCCCAGAACCACCTAGTGGACACGCCAAAATCAACTGCCGGCTACGCCACAACCACTCGGCAGACGCTCCGGAATCACATGCCAGGCATTCCGGAACCACCTCTCAGAGGTGCCAGAACCAAATGCCGGACACTCCGGTATCACCTGCCGGGCATGCCGGAACCACCTCTCAGAGCTGCCAGAACCACATGCCGGACACTCCGGAATCACCTGACGGGCATGCCGGAACCACCTGCCGGACATGCTGGAACCACCGGCTCGACTGGCCGGAACCATTGCCGGACATGCAAAATCACCTGCCGGCTACAGCAGAACAACTTGGCCAACAATCCCTAATCACCTGCCGGGCATGGTGGAACCACCTCTCAGAAATGCCGGAACCACATGCCAATGACACCGGAAGCGCCTGCCGACCACGCCAGAACCACCTGCTCGACTCGCCAAAACCATGTGCTGGACACGCAAAAATCACCTGCCGGCTACGCCACAACCATTTGGCGAACTCTTCGGAATCACCTGCCGGGCTGGCTGGAACCACCTGCCGGTCACGCCAACATCACCTGCCAGCTATGCCAGAACCACTTGGCGGACACCATGGAAACACCTGTCGGGCCGGCCGGAACCACCTCTCAGACGTGCCAGAACCATGTGCCTGAGATGCCGGAACCACTCCCCGAACAGACCGAAACCACCTGCCAGACCCGCCTGAACCACCTGCCGAGCACGCCGGAACCACCTACTCGACTCGCTGGAAGCACCTAACTGACACGCTAAAATCACTTGCCGGGTATGCCACAACCACTTGGTGGACACTCCGGAATCATCTGCCGGACATGCCAGAACCAGCTCTCAGACACACCAGAACCACGTGCCAGACACGCCGGAAGCACCTGCTGAGCATGCCTGAGCCAAATGCTCGACTTGCAAGAAACACCTGCCAGACACGCCAAAATCACCTGCCGGGTACGCCAGAACCACGTGGCGGACGCTCCGGAATCACCTGTCGGGCATGCCGGAACCAACTCTCAGACGTGCCAGAACCTCGTGCCGGTCACGCCAGAACCACCTGCCGGACAGACCGGAAACACCTGCTGGACACGCCGGAACCACCGGCTCGAATCGCCGGAACCACCGCCGGACATGCGAAATGACCTGACGGCTACGCCAGAACCACTTGGCGAACACTCCGGAATCACCTGTCGGGCATGCCGGAACCACCTCTCAGACTTGCGAGAACCATGTTCCGGACACGCCGGTACCACCTGCCGAGTATGCCGGGACCACCCGATCCACTCCCGAGAACCACCTGCTGGATATGCCAAAATCACCTGCCGGCTACTCCAGAACCACTCGGCAGACACTCCGTAACCAACTGCCGGGCATGCCGGAACCACCTCTCAGAGGTGCCAGAACCACATGCCGGACACTCCGGAATCACCTGCCGGGAATGCCGGAACCATCTCTCAGACGTGCCAGAACCATGTTCCGGACATGCCGGAACCACCTGCCGAGCTCGCCGGAACCACCTGCTGGACACGCCAAAATCACCTGCCGGCTACACCAGAACCACTCGGCAGACACTCCGGAATCACATGCCAGGCATTCCGGAACCACCTCTCAGAGGTGCCAGAAACAAAACACGGACACTCCGGTATCACCTGCCAGGCATGCCGGAACCACCTCTCAGAGGTGCCAGAACCACATGCCGGACACTCCGGAATCACCTGCCGGGCTGGGTGGAAGCACCTGCCGGTCACGCCAACATCACCTTTCAGCTACGCGAGAACCACTTGGCGGACACTCCGGAAACACCTGTCGGGCCGGCCGCAGCCACCTCTCAGACGTGCCAGAACCATGTGCCTGAGATGGCGGAACAACTCCCCGAACAGTCCAAAACCACCTGCCAGACCCGCCTGAACCCCCTGGCGAGCACGCCTGATCCACCTGCTCAACTAGCCGGAACCACCATCCTTACACACCAAAATCACCTGCCGGCTACGCCACAACCTTTTGGTGAACTCTTCGGAATCACCTGCCGGGCTGGCTCCAGAACCACTCGACAGACACTCCGGAACCACCTGCCGGGCATGCCGGAACCACCTCTCAGACATGCCGGAACCACATGCCAATGACACCGGAAGCACCTGCCAAGCATGCCAGAACCACCTGCTCGACTCGCCAAAACCACCTGCTGGACAAGCCAAAATCACCTGCCGGCTACGCCACAACCATTTTGTGAACTCTTCGGAATCACCTGCCAGGCTTGCTGGAACCACCTGCCGGTCACGCCAACATCACCCGCCAGCTATGCCAGAACCACTTGGCGGACACCATGGAAACACCTGTCGAGCCGGCCGGAACCACCTCTCAGACGTGCCAGAACCAGGTGCCTGAGATGCCGGAACCACTCCCCGAACAGACCGAAACCACCTGCCAGACCCGCCTGAACCCCCTGGCGAGCACGCCTGATCCACCTGCTCAACTAGCCGGAACCAACTTCCTGACACGCCAAAATCACCTGCAAGGTATACCAGAACCACTTGGTGGACACTCCGGAATCATCTGCCGGTCATGCCAGAACCAGCTCTCAGAAACACCAGAACCACGTGCCAGAGACGCCGGAAGCACCAGCTGAGCATGCCTGAGCCACCTGCTCGACTCGCAAGATACACCTGTCAGACATACCAAAATCACCTGCCGGGTACGCCAGAAACACTTGGCGGACACTCTGGAATCACCTGTCGAGCGTGCAGGAACCTCCTCTCAGACTTGCCGGAACCATGTTCTGGACACGCCGGTACCACCTGCCGAGTAGGCCGGAACCAGCTGATCCACTCCCCAGAACCACATAGTGGACACGCCAAAATCCACTGCCGGCTACGCCAGAACCACTCGACAGACACTCCGGAATCACAGGCCATGCATTCCGGAATCTCCTCTCAGAGCTGCCAGAACCAAATGCCGGACACTCCGGAATCACCTGCCAGGTACGCGAGAAACACTTGGCGGACGCTCCGGAATCAGCTGTCGGGCGTGCTGGAACCAACTCTCAGACTTGCCAGAACCATGTTCTGGACACGCCGGTTCCACCTGCCGAGTATGCCGGAAGCAGCTGATCCACTCCCCAGAACCAGGTAGGGGACACGCCAAAATCTACTGCCGGCTACGCCAGAACCACTCGGCAGACACTCCGGAATCACAGGCCAGGCATTCTGGAACCACCTCTCAGAGGTGCCAGAACCAAATGCCGGACACTCCGGTATCACCTGCCGGGCATGCCGGAACCACCTCTCAGAGGTGCCAGAACCACATGCCGGACACTCCGGATCACCAGCCGGGCATGCCAGAACCACGTGCTGGACATGCCGGAACCACCTACCGCGCATGCCGTAACCACCTGCCGGACATGCCGGAACCACCGCCAAAATCAACTGCCGGCTACGCTGGAACCACCGGCTCGACTCGCCGGAACCACCGCCAGACATGCAAAATGACCTGCCGGCTACGCCAGAACCACTTGGCGAACACTCCAGAATCACCTGTCGGGCATGCCGGAACCACCTCTCAGAGGTGCCAGAACCACATGCCGGACACTCCGGAATCACCTGCCGAGCATTCTGGAACCACGTGCTGGACATGCCGGAACCACCTGCCGGATATGCCGGAACCACCGGCTCGACTCGCCGGAACCATTGCCCGACATGCAAAATCACCTGCCGGCTACGCCAGAACCACTTGGCGAACACTCCGGTATCACCTGGCGGGCATGCCGGAACCACCTCTGAGAGGTGCCAGAACCACATGCCGGACACTCCAGAATCACCTGGCGGGCATGCCGGAACCACCTGCCGGACATGCCGGAACCACCGGCTCGACTCGCCGGAACCATTGCCGGACATGCAAAATCACCTGCCGGCTATGTCAGAACCACTTGGGGAACACTCCGGAATCACCTGCCGGGCATGGCGGAACCACCTCTCAGACATCCCGGAACCACATGCCAATGACACCGGAAGCACCTGCCGAGCACTCCAGAACCACCTGCTCGACTCGCCAAAACCACCTGCTGGATGCGCCAAAATCACCTTCCGGCTACGCCACAACCATTTGGTGAACTCTTCGGAATCACCTGCCGGGCTGGCTGGAACCACCTGCCGGTCATGCCAACATCACCTGCCAGCTATGCCAGAACCACTTGGCGGACACCATGGAAACACCTGTCGGGCCGGCCGGAACCACCTATCAGACGTGCCAGAACCATGTGCCTGAGATGCCGGAACCACACCCCGAACAGACTGAAACCACCTGCCAGACCCGCCTGAACCACCTGCTGAGCACGCCGGAACCACCTACTCGACTCGCTGGAACCACCTACCTTACACGCCAAAATCACCTGCCGGGTATGCCACAACCACTTGGTGGACACTCCGGAATCATCTGCCATACATTCCAGAACCAGCTCTCAGACACACCAGAACCACGTGCCAGACACGCCGGAAGCACCTGCTCTGCATGCCTGAGCCAAATGCTCGACTTGCAAGAAACACCTGCCAGACACGCCAAAATCACCTGCTGGGTACACCGAACCACGTGGCGGACACTCCAGAATCACCTGTCGGGCATGCCGGAACCACCTCTCAGACGTGCCAGAGCCTCGTGCCGGTCACGCCAGAACCACCTGCCGGACACGCCGGAACCACCGGCTCCACTCGCTGGAACCACCGCCGGACGTGCAAAATGACCTGCCGGCTACGCCAGAACCACTTGGCAAACACTCCTGAATCACCTGTCGGGCATGCCGGAACCACCTCTCAGACTTGCCAGAACCATGTTCCGGACACGCCGGTGCCACCTGCCGGGCATACCGGAACCACCTCTCAGAGGTGCCAGAACCACATGCCGGACACTCCGGAATCACCTGCCGGGCATGCCAGAACCATCTCTCAGACGTGCAAGAACCATGTTCCGGACATGCTGGTACCACCTGCCGAGCTCGCCGGAACCACCTGCTGGACACGCCAAAATCACATGCCAGCTACGCAAGAACCACACGGCAGACACTCCGGAATCACCTGCCGGGCTGGCTGGAACCACCTGCCGGTCACGCCAACATCACCTTTCAGCTACGCCAGAACCACTTGTCGGACACTCTGGAAACACCTCTCCGGCCGGCCGGAACCACCTCTCAGACGTGCCAGAACCATGTGCCTGAGATGCCGGAACCACTCCCCGAACACACCGAAACCACCTGCCAGAGCCGCCTGAACCCACTGGCGAACACGCCTGATCCACCTGCTCAACTAGCCGGAACCACATTCCTGACACTCAAAATAACCTGCCGGCTACGCCACAACCATTTGGTGAACGCTTCAGAATCACCTGCCGGGCTGGCTCCAGAACCACTCGGCAGACTCTCCAGAACCACCTGCCGGGCATATCGGAACCACCTCTCAGACATGCCGGAACCACATGCCAATGACACTGGAAGCACCTGCCGAGCACGCCAGAACCAACTGCTCGACTCGCCAAAACCACCCGCTGGACACGCCAAAATCACCTGCCGGCTACGCCACAACCATTTGGTGAACTCATCGGAATCACCTGCCGGGCTTGCTGGAACCACCTGCTGGTCACGCCAACATCACCCGCCAGCTATGCCAGAAACACTTGGCGGACACCATGGAAACACCTGTCTGGCCGGCCACAACCACCTCTCAGACGTGCCTGAACCATGAGCCTGAGATGCCGGAACCACTCCCCGAACAGACCGAAACCAACTGCCAGACCCGCCTGAACCCACTGTCGAGCACGCCTGATCCACCTGCTCAACAAGCCGGAATCAACTTCCTGACACGCCAAAATCACCTGCCAGGTATACAAGAACCGCTTGGTGGACACGCCTGAATCACCTGTCGGGGATGAGGGAACCGCCTCTCAGAGGTGCCAGAACCACCTGCCGGACACGCCGGAATCACCTGACGGGCATGCTGGAACCACCTCTCAGAGGTGCCAGAACCACATGCTGGACACTCCGGAATCACCTGCCGGGCATGCCGGAACCACCTCTCAGAGGTGCCAGAACCACATGCCAGACACTCCCGAATCACCTGCCGGGCATGCCGGAACCATCTCCCAGACGGGCCAGAACAATGTTCCGGACACGCTGGTACCACCTGCCGAGCTCGCCAGAACCACCTGCTGGACACGCCAAAATCACCTGCCAGCTACGCCAGAACCACACGGCAGACACTCCGGAATCACCTGCCGGGCTGGCTGGAACCACCTGCCGGTCACGCCAACATCACCTTTCAGCTACACCAGAACCACTTGGCGGACACTCCGGAAACACCTCTCCGGCCGGCCGGAACCACCTCTGAGACGTGCCAGAACCATGTGCCTGAGATGCCGGAATCACTTCCCAAACAGACCGAAACCACCTGCCAGACCCGCCTGAACCCACTGGTGAGCAGGCCTGATCCACCTGCTCAACTAGCCGGAACCACCTTCCTGACATGTCAAAATAACCTGCCGGCTACGCCACAACCTTTTGGTGAACTCTTCGGAATCACCTGACGGGCTGGCTCCAGAACCACTCGGAAGACTCTCCGGAACCACCTCTCAGACATGCCGGAACCACATGCCAATGACACTGGAAGCACCTGCCGAGCACGCCAGAACCACCTGCTCGACTCGCCAAAACCACCCGCTGGACACGCCAAAATCACCTGCCGCCTACGCCGCAACCATTTGGTGAACTCTTCCGAATCACCTGCCGGGCTTGCTGGAACCACCTGCTGGTCACGCCAACATCTCCTGCCAGCTATGCCAGAACCACTTGGCGGACACCATGGAAACACCTGTCTGGCCGTCCGCAAGCACCTCTCAGACGTGCCAGAACCATGTGCCTGAGATGCCAAAACCACTCCCCGAACAGACCTAAACCACCTGCCAGACCCGCCTGAACCCACTGTCGAGCACGCCTGATCCACCTGCTCAACAAGCCGGAACCAACTTCCTGACATGCCAAAATCACCTGCCAGGTATACAAGAACCACTTGGCGGACACTCCGGATTCATCTCCCGGAGATGCCAGAACCAGCTCTCGGACACACCAGAACCACGTGCCAGAGACGCCGGAAGCACCAGCTGAGCATGCCTGAGCCACCTGCTCGACTCGCAAGATACACCTGTCGGACAGGCGAAAATCACCTGCCGGGTACGCCAGAAACACTTGGCGGACGCTCCGGAATCACCTGTCGGGCGTGCCGGAATCACCTCTCAGACTTGCCAGAACCATGTTCTGGACACGCCGGTACCACCTGCCGAGTATGCCGGAACCAGCTGATCCACTCCCCACAACCACATAGTGGACATGCCAAAATCAACTGCCGGCTACACCAGAACCACTTGGCAGACACTCCGGAATCACATGCCAGGCATTCCGGAACCACCTCTCAGAGGTGCCAGAACCAAATGCCGGAGACTCCGACATCACCTGCCAGGCATGCCGGAACCACCTCTCAGAGGTGCCAGAACCACATGCCAGACACTCCGGAATCACCTGCCAGGCATGCTGGATCCACGTGCTGGACATGCCGGAACCACCTGCTGGACATGCCGGAACCACCTGCCGGACATTCCAGAACCACCGGCTCGACTCGCCGGAACCATTGCCGGACATGCAAAATCTCCTGCCGGCTAAGCCAGAACCACTTGGCAAACACTCCGGTATCACCTGCCGGGCATGCCGGAATCACCTCTCAGAGGTGCCAGAACCACATGCCGGACACTCCGGAATCACCTGCCGGGCATGCCGGAACCACCTGCCGGACATGCCGGAACCACCGGCTCGAGTCGCCGGAACCACCTACCTGACACGCTAGAATCACCTTCCGGGTATGCCACAACCACTTGGTGGACACTCCGGAATCATCTGCCGGACATGCCAGAACCAGCTCTCAGACACACCAGAACCACGTGCCAGACACGCCAGAAGCACCTGCTGGGCATGCCTGAGCCAAATGCTCGACTTGCAAGAAACACCTGCCAGACACGCCAAAATCACCTGCCGGGTACGCCAGAACCACGTGGCGGACACTCCGGAATCACCTGTCGGGAATGCCGGAACCAAATCTCAGACGTGCCAGAACCTCGTGCCGGTCACGCCGGAACCACCTGCCGGACACGCCGGAACCACGGGCTCGACTCGCCGGAACCACCGCTGGACATGCAAAATGACCTGCCGGCTACGTCAGAACCACTTGGCGAACACTCCGGAATCACCTGTCGGGCATGCCAGAACCTCCTCTCAGAGGTGCCAGAACCACATGCCGGACACTCCGGAATCACCTGCCGGGCATGCCGGAACCACCTCTCAGAGGTGCCGGAACCACATGCCGGACACTCCGGAATCACCTGCCGGGCATGCCGGAACCACATGCCGGACATGCCGGAACCACCGGCTCGACTCGCCGGAACCATTGCCGGATATGCAAAATCACCTGCCGGCTACGCCAGAACCACTTGGCGAACACTCTGGTATCACCTGCCGGGCATGCCGGAACCACCTCTCAGAGGTGCCAGAACCACATGCCGGACACTCCGGAATCACCTGCCGGGCATGCCGGAACCACCTGCCGGACATGCCGGAACCACCGGCTCGACTCGCCGGAACCATTGTCGGACATGCAAAATCACCTGCCGGCTACGCCAGAACCACTTGGCGAACACTCCGGAATCACCTGCCGGGCATGGCGGAACCACCTCTCAGACATGCCGGAACCAGATGCCAATGACACCGGAAGCACCTGCCGAGCACGCCAGAACCACCTGCTCGACTCACCAAAACCACCTGCTGGACACGCCAAAATCACCTGCCGGCTACGCCAGAACCACTCGGCAGACACTCCGGAATCACATGCCAGGGATTCCGGAACCAGCTCTCATAGGTGCCCGAACCAAATGCCGGAGACTCCGGTATCACCTGCCGGGCATGCTGGAACCATCTCTCAGCGGTGCCAGAACCACATGCCGGAGACTCCGGAAACACCTGCCGGGCATGCCGGAACCACATGCCGGACACGCCTGAACCACCTGCCGAGCACGCCAGAACCACCTACTGGACTCGCCGGAACCACCTACCTGACACGCTAAAATCACCTGCCGGGTATGCCACAACCACTTGGTGGACACTAAGGAATCATCTGCCGGACATGCCAGAACCAGCTCTCAGACACACCAGAACCACGTGCCAGACACGCCGGAAGCACCTGCTGAGCATGCCTGACCCAAATGCTCGACTTGAAAGAAACACCTGCCAGACACGCCAAAATCACCTGCCGGGTAAGCCAGAACCACGTGGCGGACACTCCGGAATACCTGTCGGGCATGCCGGAACCAAATCTCAGACGTGCCAGAACCTCGTGCCGGTCACGCCAGAACCACCTGCCGGACAGACCGGAAACAACTGCTGGATACGCCGGAACCACCGGCTCGACTCGCCGGAACCACCGCCGGACATGCAAAATGACCTGCTGGCTACTCCAGAACCACTTGGCGAACACTGCGGAATCACCTGTCGGGAATGCCGGAACCACCTCTCAGACTTGTCAGAACCATGTTCCGGACACGCCGGTACCACCTGCCGAGTATGCCGGAACCACCTGATCCACTCCCCAGAACCACCTGCTGGATACGCCAGAATCACCTGCCGGCTACTCCAGAACCGCTCGGCAGACACTCCGCAACCAACTGCCGGGCATGCCGGAACCACCTCTCAGAGGTGCCTGAACCACATGCCGGACACTCCGGAATCACCTGCCGGGCATGCCGGAACCATCTCTCAGACTTGCCAGAACCATGTTCCGGACATGCCGGAACAACCTGCCGAGCTCGCCGGAACCACCTGCTGGACACGCCAAAATCACCTGCCGGCTACGCCAGAACCACTCGGCAGACACTCCGGAACCACCTGCCGGGCATGCCGGAACCACCTCTCAGAGGTGCCAGAACCACATGCCGGACACTCCGGAATCACCTGTAGGGCATGCCGGAACCACCTGCCGGACATGCCGGAACCACCGGCTCGACTCGCTGGAACCATTGCCGGACATGCAATATCACCTGCCGGCTACGCCAGAACCACTTGGCGAACACTCCGGAATCACCTGCCGGGCATGGCGGAACCACATCTCAGACATGCCGGAACCACATGCCAATGACACCGGAAGCACCAGACGAGCACGCCAGAACCACCTGCTCGACTCGCCAAAACCACCCGCTGGACACGCCAAAATCACCTGCCGGCTACGCCACAACCATTTGGTGAACTCTTTGGAATCACCTGCCGGGCTTGCTGGAACCACCTGCTGGTCGCGCCAACATCACCTGCCAGCTATGCCAGAACCACTTGGCGGACACCATGGAAACACCTGTCTGGCCGGCCGCAACCACCTCTCAGTCGTGCCAGAACCGTGTGCCTGAGATGCCAGAACCACTCCCCGAACAGACCTAAACCACCTGCCAGACCCGCCTGAACCCACTGTCGAGCACGCCTGATCCACCTGCTCAACAAGCCGGAACCAACTTCCTGACACGCCAAAATCACCTGCCAGGTATACAAGAACCACTTGGTGGGCACGCCGGAATCATCTGCCGGACATGCCAGAACCAGCTCTCAGACACACCAGAACCACGTGCCAGACACGCCAGAAGCACCTGCTTGGCCTTCCCTAGCCAAATGCTCGACTTGCAAGAAACACCTGCCAGACACGCCAAAATCACCTGCCGGGTACGCCAGAACCACGTGGCGGACACTCCGGAATCACCGGCTCGACACACCGGAACCACCGCTGGACATGCAAAATGACCTGCCGGCTACGCCAGAACCACTTGGCGAACACTCCGGAATCACCTGTCGGGCATGCCGGAACCTCCTCTCAGAGGTGCCATAACCACTGCCGGACACTCCGGAATCACCTGTCGGGCGTGCCGGAACCACCTCTCAGACTTGCCAGAACCATGTTCTGGACACGCCGGTACCACCTGCCGAGTATGCCAGAACCAGCTGATCCACTCCCCAGAACCACCTAGTGGACACGCCAAAATCAACTGCCGGGTACGCCATAACCACGTGGCGGACACTCCGGAATCACCTGTCGGGCATTCCGGAACCACCTCTCAGAGGTGCCAGAGCCAAATGCCGGAGACTCCGGCATCACCTGCCGGGCATGCCGGAACCACCTCTCAGAGGTGCCAGAACCACATGCCGGACACTCCGGAAGCACCAGCCGGGCATGCCGGAACCACGTGCTGGACATGCCCGAACCACCTACTGGGCATGCCGTAACCACTTGCCGGACATGCCGGAACCACCGGCTCGAGTCGCCGGAACCATTGCCGGACATGCAAAATCACCTGCCGCCTACGCCAGAACCACTTGGCGAACACTCCAGAATCACCTGTCGGGCATGCCGGAACCAACTCTCAGACGTGCCGGTCACGCTAGAAGCACCTGCCGGACACGTCGGAACCACCAGCTCGACTCGCCGGAACCACCGCCGGACATGCAAAATGACCTGCCGGCTACGCCAGAACCACTTGGCGAACACTCCGGAATCACCTGTCGGGCATGCCGGAACCACCTCTCAGAGGTGCCAGAACCACATGCCAGACACTCGGGAATCATCTGCCGGGCATGCTGGAACCACGTGCTGGACATGCCGGAATCACCTGGCGGACATTCCGGAACCACCGTCTCGACTCGCCGGAACCATTGCCGGACATGCAAAATCACCTGCCGGCTACGCCAGAACTACTTGGCGAACACTCCGGTATCACCTGCCGGGCATGCCGGAACCACCTCTCAGAGGTGCCAGAACCACATGCCGGACACTCCGGAATCACCTGCCGGGCATGCCGGAACCACCTCTCAGAGGTGCCAGAACCACTTGGGGATTCACTCCGGAATCACCTGCCGGGCATGGCGGAACCACCTCTCAGACATGCCGGAACCACATGCCAATGACACCGGAAGCACCTGCCGAGCACGCCAGAACCACCTGCTCGACTCGCCAAAACCACCTGCTGGACACGCCAAAATCACCTTCCGGCAACGCCACAACCATCTGGTGAACACTTCGGAATCAACTGCCAGGCTGGCTGGAACCACCTGCCGGTCACGCCAACATCACCTGCCAGCAATGCCAGAACCACTTGGCGGACACCATGGAAACACCTGTCGGGCCGGCCAGAAACACCTATCAGACGTGCCAGAACCATGTGCCTGAGATGCCGGAACCACACCCCGAACAGACCGAAACCACCTGCCAGACCCGCCTGAACCACCTGCCGAGCACGCCGGGACCACCTACTCGACTCGCTGGAACCACCTACCTGACACGCTAAAATCACCTGCCGGGTATGCCACAACCACTTGGTGGACACTCTGGAATCATCTGCCGGACATGCCAGAACCAGCTCTCAGACACACCAGAACCACGTGCCAGAGACGCTGGAAGCACCAGCTGAGCATGCCTGAGCCACCTGCTCAACTCGCAAGAAACACCTGTTGGACATGCCAAAATCACCTGCCGGGTACGCCAGAAGCACTCGGCAGACACTCCGGAATCACATGCCAGGCATTCCGGAACCACCTCTCAGAGGTGCCAGAACCAAATGCCGGAGACTCCGGAATCACCTGCCGGGCATGCCGGAACCACCTGCTGGACATGCCGGAATCACCTGCCGGACATGCCGGAACCACCGGCTCGACTCGCCGGAACCATTGCCGGACATGCAAAATCACCTGCCAGCTACGCCAGAACCACACGGCAGACACTCCGGAATCACCTGCCGGGGTGGCTGGAACCACCTGCCGGTCACGCCAACATCACCTTTCAGCTACGCCAGAACCACTTGGCGGACACTCCGGAAACACCTCTCCGGCCGGCCGGAACCACCTCTCTGATGTGCCAGAACCATGTGCCTCAGATGCCGGAACCACTCCCCGAACAGACCGAAACCACCTGCAAGACCCGCCTGAACCCCCTGGCGAGCACGCCTGATCCACCTGCTCAACTAGCCGGAGCCAACTTCCTGACACGCCAATATCACCTGCCGGCTATGAGACAACCATTTGGTGAACTCTTCGGTATCACCTGCCGGGTGGGCTCCAGAACCACTCGGCAGACTCTCCGGAACCACCTGCCGGGTATGACGGAACCACCTCTCAGAGGTGCCAGAACCACATGCCGGACACTCCGGAATCACCTGCCGGACATGCCGGAATCACCGGCTCGACTCGCCGGAACCACCGCCGGACATGCAAAATGACCTGCCGGCTGCGCCAGAACCACTTGGGGAACACTCCGGAATCACCTGTCGGGCATGCCGGAACCACCTCTCAGACTTGCCAGAACCATGTTCCGGACACGCCGGTACCACCTGCCGAGTATGCCGGAACCACCTGATCCACTCCCCAGAACCACCTAGCGGACACGCCAAAATCAACTGCCGGCTACGCCGGAACCACCGGCTCGACTCGCCGGAACCACCGCCGGACATGCAAAATGACCTGCCGGCTACGCCAGAACCACTCGGCAGACACTCCGGAACCACCTCCGGGCATGCCGGAACCACCTCTCAGAGGTGCCAGAACCACATGCCGGACACTCCGGAATCACCTGCCGGGAATGCCGGAACCACCTCTCAGAGGTGCCAGAACCACATGCCGGACACTCCGGAATCACCTGTCGGGCATGACGGAACCATCTCTCTGACGTGCCGGAACCATGTTCCGGACACCCCGGTACCACCTGCCGAGCTCGCCGGAACCACCTGCTGGACACGCCAAAATCACCTGCCGGCTACGGCAGAACCACTCGGCAGACACTCTGGAATCACCTGCCGGGCTGGCTGGAACCACCTGCCGGTCACGCCAACATCGCCTTTCAGCTACGCCAGAACCACTTGGTGGACACTCCGGAAACACCTGTCGGGAAGGCCGGAATCACCTCTCAAGGTGCCAGAACCATGAGCCTGAGATACCGGAACCACTCCCCGAACAGACCGAAACCACCTGCCAGACCCGCCTGTACCCCCTGGCGAGCACGCCTGATCCACCTGCTCAACTAGCCGGAACCACCTTCCTGACACGCCAAAATCACCTGCCAGGTATACCAGGACCACTTGGTGGACACTCCGGAATCATCTGCCGGACATGCCAGAACCAGCTCTCAGACACACCAGAACCACGTGCCAGAGACGCCAGAAGCACCAGCTGAGCATGCCTGAGCCACCTGCTCGACTCGCAAGAAACACCTGTCGGACATGCCAAAATCTCCTGCCGGGTACGCCAGAAACACTTGGCGGATGCTCCGGAATCACCTGTCGGGCGTGCCGGAACCACCTCTCAGACTTGCCAGAACCATGTTCTGGACACGCCGGTACCACCTGCTGAGTATGCCGGAACCAGCTGATCCACTCCCCAGAACCACCTAGTGGACACGCCAAAATCAACTGCCGGCTACGCCAGAACCACTCGGCAGACACTCCGGAATCACATGCCAGGCATTCCGGAACCACCTCTCAGAGGTGCCAGAACCAAATGCCGGAGACTCCGGCATCACATGCCGGGCATGCCGGAACAACCTCTCAGAGGTGCCAGAAGCACATGCCAGACACTCCGGAAGCACCTGCCGGGCATGCCGGAACCACCTGCTGGACATTCCGGAATCACCTGCCGGACATGCCGGAACCACCGGCTCGACTCGCCGGAACCACCGCCGGACATGCAAAATGACCTGCCGGCTACGCAAGAACCACTTGGGGAACACTCCGGAATCACCTGTCGGGTATGCCGGAACCACCTCTCAGACTTGCCAGAACCATGTTCCGGACACGCCGGTAAAACCTGCCGAGTATGCCGGAACCACCTGATCCACTCCCCAGAAAAACATGCTGGACACGCCAGAATCACCTGCCGGCTACGCCAGAACCACTCGGCAGACACTCCGGAATCACATGCCAGGCATTCCGGAATCACCTCTCAGGGGTGCCAGAACCAAATGCCGGACACTCCGGCATCACCTGCCGGGCATGCCGGAATCACCTCTCAGAGGTGCCAGAAGCACATGCCGGGCACTCCGGAAGCACCTGCCGGGCATGCCGGAACCACCTGCTGGACATGCCAGAATCACCTGCCGGACATGCTGGAACCACCGGTTCGACTCGCCGGAACCACCGCCGGACATGCAAAATGACCTGCCGGCTACGCCAGAACCAGTTGGGGAACACTCCGGAATCACCTGTCAGGCATGCCGGAACCACCTCTCAGACTTGCCAGAACCATGTTCCGGACACGCCGGTACCACCTGCCGAGTATGCCGGAACCACCTGATCCACTCCCCAGAACCACCTAGTGGAAACGCAAAAATCAACTGCCGGCTATGCCGGAACCACTGGCTCGACTCGCCGGAACCACCACCGGACATGCAAAATGACCTGCCGGCTAAGCCAGAACCACTTGGCGAACACTCCGGAATCACCTGTCGGGCATGCCGGAACCACCTCTCAGACTTGCCAGAACCATGTTCCGGACACGCCGGTACCACCTGCCGAGTATGCCGGAACCACCTGATCCACTCCCCAGAACCACCTGCTGGACACGCCAGAATCACCTGCCGGCTACGCCAGAACCACTCGGCAGACACTCCGGAACCACCTCCGGGCATGCCGGAACCACCTCTCAGAGGTGCCAGAACCACATGCCGGACACTCTGGAATCACCTGCCGGGCATGACGGAACCATCTCTCTGACGTGCCAGAACCATGTTCCGGACACCCCGGTACCACCTGCCGAGCTCGCCGGAACCACCTCTGGACAGGCCAAAATCACCTGCCGGCTACGGCAGAACCACTCGGCAGACACTCTGGAATCACCTGCCAGGCTGGCTGGAACCACCTGCCGGTCACGCCAACATCACCTTTCAGCTACGCCAGAACCACTTGGTGGACAATCCCGAAACACCTGTCGGGAAGGCCGGAACCACCTCTCAGAGGTGCCGGAACCATGAGCCTGAGATACCGGAACCACTCCCCGAACAGACCGAAACCACCTGCCAGACCCGCCTGAACCCCCTGGCGAGCACGCCTGATCCACCTGCTCAACTAGCCGGAACCACCTTCCTGACACGCCAAAATCACCTGCCAGGTATACCAGGACCACTTGGTGGACACTCCGGAATCATCTGCCGGACATGCCAGAACCAGCTCTCAGACACACCAGAACCACGTGCCAGAGACGCCGGAAGCACCAGCTGAGCATGCCTGAGCCACCTGCTCGACTCGCAAGAAACACCTGTCGGACATGCCAAAATCACCTGCCGGGTACGCAAGAAACACTTGGCGGACGCTCCGGAATCACCTGTCGGGCGTGCCGGAACCACCTCTCAGACTTGCCAGAACCATGTTCTGGACACGCCGGTACCACCTGCCGAGTATGCCGGAACCAGCTGATCCACTCCCCAGAACCACCAAGTGGACACGGCAAAATCAACTGCCGGCTACGCCAGAACCACTCGGCAGACACTCCGGAATCACAGGCCAGGCATTCCGGAATCACCTCTCAGGGGTGCCAGAACCAAATGCCGGACACTCCGGCATCACCTGCCGGGCATGCCGGAACCACCTCTCAGAGGTGCCAGAAGCACATGCCGGACACTCCGGAAGCACCTGCCGGGCATGCCGGAACCACCTGCTGGACATGCCAGAATCACCTGCCGGACATGCTGGAACCACCGGTTCGACTCGCCGGAACCACCGCCGGACATGCAAAATGACCTGCCGGCTACGCCAGAACCAGTTGGGGAACACTCCGGAATCACCTGTCGGGTATGCCGGAACCACCTCTCAGACTTGCCAGAACCATGTTCTGGACATGCCGGTACCACCTGCCGAGTATGCCGGAACCACCTGATCCACTCCCCAGAACCACCTAGTGGACACGCAAAAATCAACTGCCGGCTATGCCGGAACCACCGGCTCGACTCGCCGGAACCACCGCCGGACATGCAAAATGACCTGCCGGCTAAGCCAGAACCACTTGGCGAACACTCCGGAATCACCTGTCGGGCATGCCGGAACCACCTCTCAGACTTGCCAGAACCATGTTCCGGACACGCCGGTACCACCTGCCGAGTATGCCGGAACCACCTAATCCACTCCCCAGAAAAACATGCTGGACACGCCAGAATCACCTGCCGGCTACGCCAGAACCACTCGGCAGACACTCCGGAATCACATGCCAGGCATTCCGGAATCACCTCTCACGGGTGCCAGAACCAAATGCCGGACACTCCGGCATCACCTGCCGGGCAGGCCGGAACCACCTCCCAGAGGTGCCAGAAGCACATGCCGGACACTCCGGAAGCACCTGCCGGGCATGCCGGAACCACCTGCTGGACATGCCAGAATCACCTGCCGGACATGCTGGAACCACCGGTTCGACTCGCCGGAACCACCGCCGGACATGCAAAATGACCTGCCGGCTACGCCAGAACCAGTTGGGGAACACTCCGGAATCAACTGTCGGGCATGCCGGAACCACCTCTCAGACTTGCCAGAACCATGTTCCGGACACGCCGGTACCACCTGCCGAGTATGCCGGAACCAGCTGATCCACTCCCCAGAACCACCTAGTGGACACGCCAAAATCAACTGCCGGCTACGCCAGAACCACTCGGCAGACACTCCGGAATCACAGGCCAGGCATACCGGAACCACCTCTCAGAGGTGCCAGAACCAAATGCCGGACACTCCGGTATCACCTGCCGGGCATGCCGGAACCACATCTCAGAGGTGCGAGAACCACATGCCAGACACTCCGGAATCACCTGCCGGGCATGCCGGAACCACCTGCCGGACATGCCGGAACCATCGGCTCGACTCGCCGGAACCATTGCCGGACATGCTAAATCACCTGCCGGATACGCCAGAACCACTTGGCGAACACTCCGGAATCACCTGCCGGGCATGGCAGAACCACCTCTCAGACATGCCGGAAACAAATGCCAATGACACCGGAAGCACCTGCCGAGCACGCCAGAACCACCTGCTCGACTCGCCAAAACCACCTTCTGGACAAGCCAAAATCACCTGACGGCTACGCCAGAACCACTCGGCAGAAACTCCGGAATAACATACCAGGCATTCCGGAACCACCTCTCAGAGGTGCCAGAACCAAAAGCCGGAGACTCCGGTATCACCTGGCGGACATGCCGGAACCACCTCTCAGAGGTGCCAGAACCACATGCCGGACGCTCCGGAATCTCCTGCCGGGCAAGCCGGAACCACCTTCCGGACATGCCGGAACCACCGGCTCGACTCGCCGGAACCATTGCCGGACATGCAAAATCACCTGCCGGCTACGCCAGAACCACTTGGCGAACACTCCGGAATCACCTGCCGGGCATTGCGGAACCACCTCTCAGACATGCCGGAACCACATGCCAATGACACCGGAAGCACCTGCCGAGCACGCCAGAACCACCTGCTCGACTCGCCAAAACCACCTGCTGGACACGCCAAAATCACCTGCCGGCTACGCCACAACCATTTGGTGAACTCTTCAGAATCACCTGCCGGGCTGGCTCCAGAACCACTCGGCAGACACTCCGGAAACACCTGCCGGGCATGGCGGAACCACCTCTCAGACATGCCGGAACCACATGCCAATGACACCGGAAGCACTTGCCGAGCACGCCAGAACCACCTGCTCGACTCGCCAAAACCACCTGCTGGACACGCCAAAATCACCTTCCGGCTACGCCACAACCATTTGGTGAACACTTCGGAATCACCTGCCGGGCTGGCTGGAACCACCTGCCGGTCACGCCAACATCACCTTTCAGCTACGCCAGAACCACTTGGCGGACACTCCGGAAACACCTCTCCAGCCGGCCGGAACCACCTCTCAGACGTGCCAGAACCATGTGCCTGAGATGCCGGAACCACTCCCCGAACAGACCGAAACCACCTGCCAGACCCGCCTGAAACCCCTGGCGAGCACGCCTGATCCACCTGCTCAACTAGCCGGAGCCAACTTCCTGACACGCCAATATCACCTGCCGGCTATGAGACAACCATTTGGTGAACTCTTCGGTATCACCTGCCGGGTGGGCTCCAGAACCACTCGGCAGACTCTCCGGAACCACCTGCCGGGTATGACGGAACCACCTCTCAGAGGTGCCAGAACCACATGCCGGACACTCCGGAATCACCTGCCGGACATGCCGGAATCACCGGCTCGACTCGCCGGAACCACCGCCGGACATGCAAAATGACCTGCCGGCTGCGCCAGAACCACTTGGGGAACACTCCGGAATCACCTGTGGGGCATGCCGGAACCACCTCTCAGACTTGCCAGAACCATGTTCCGGACACGCCGGTACCACCTGCCGAGTATGCCGGAACCACCTGATCCACTCCCCAGAACCACCTAGCGGACACGCCAAAATCAACTGCGGCTACGCCGGAACCACCGGCTCGACTCGCCGGAACCACCGCCGGACATGCAAAATGACCTGCCGGCTACGCCAGAACCACTCGGCAGACACTCCGGAACCACCTCCGGGCATGCCGGAACCACCTCTCAGAGGTGCCAGAACCACATGCCGGACACTCCGGAATCACCTGCCGGGCATGCCGGAACCACCTCTCAGAGGTGCCAGAACCACATGCCGGACACTCCGGAATCACCTGTCGGGCATGACGGAACCATCTGTCTGACGTGCCAGAACCATGTTCCGGACACCCCGGTACCACCTGCCGAGCTCGCCGGAACCACCTGCTGGACACGCCAAAATCACCTGCCGGCTACGGCAGAACCACTCGGCAGACACTCTGGAATCACCTGCCGGGCTGGCTGGAACCACCTGCCGGTCACGCCAACATCGCCTTTCAGCTACGCCAGAACCACTTGGTGGACACTCCGGAAACACCTGTCGGGAAGGCCGGAATCACCTCTCAAGGTGCCAGAACCATGAGCCTGAGATACCGGAACCACTCCCCGAAAAGACCGAAACCACCTGCCAGACCCGCCTGTACCCCCTGGCAAGCACGCCTGATCCACCTGCTCAACTAGCCGGAACCACCTTCCTGACACGCCAAAATCACCTGCCAGGTATACCAGGACCACTTGGTGGACACTCCGGAATCATCTGCCGGACATGCCAGAACCAGCTCTCAGACACACCAGAACCACGTGCCAGAGACGCCGGAAGCACCAGCTGAGCATGCCTGAGCCACCTGCTCGACTCGCAAGAAACACCTGTCGGACATGCCAAAATCACCTGCCGGGTACGCAAGAAACACTTGGCTGACGCTCCGGAATCACCTGTCGGGCGTGCCGGAACCACCTCTCAGACTTGCCAGAACCATGTTCTGGACACGCCGGTACCACCTGCCGAGTATGCCGGAACCAGCTGATCCACTCCCCAGAACCACCAAGTGGACACGGCAAAATCAACTGCCGGCTACGCCAGAACCACTCGGCAGACACTCCGGAATCACAGGCCAGGCATTCCGGAATCACCTCTCAGGGGTGCCAGAACCAAATGCCGGACACTCCGGCATCACCTGCCGGGCATGCCGGAACCACCTCTCAGAGGTGCCAGAAGCACATGCCGGACACTCCGGAAGCACCTGCCGGGCATGCCGGAACCACCTGCCGGACATTCCGGAACCACCGGCTCGACTCGCCGGAACCACCGCCCGACATGCAAAATCACCTGCCGGCCACGCCAGAATCACTTGGCGAACACTCCGGAATCACCGGCCGGGCATGGCGGAACCACCTCTCAGACATGCCGGAACCACATGCCAATGACACCGGAAGCACCTGCCGAGCACGCCAGAACCACCTGCTCGACTCGCCAAAACCACCTGCTGGACACGCCAAAATCAACTGCCGGCTACGCCACAACCATTTGGTGAACTCTTCGGAATCACCTGCCGGGCTGGCTGGAACCACCTGCCGGTCACGCCAACATCACCTGCCAGCTATGCCAGAACCACTTGGCGGACACCATGGAAACACCTGTCGGGCCGGCCGGAACCACCTATCAGACGTGCCAGAACCATGTGCCTGAGATGCCGGAACCACTCCCCGAACAGACCGAAACCACCTGCAAGACCCGCCTGAACCCCCTGGCGAGCACGCCTGATCCAGCTGCTCAACTAGCCGGAACCACATTCCTGACACGCCAAAATCACCTGCCGGCTACGCCACAACCATTTGGTGAACTCTTCGGAATCACCTGCCGGGCTGGCTCCAGAACCACTCGGCAGACACTCCGGAACCACCTGTGGGGCATGGCGGAACCACCTCTCAGACATGCCGGAACCACATGCCAATGACACCGGAAGCACCTGCCGAGCACGCCAGAACCACCTGCTCGACTCGCCAAAACCACCTGCTGGACACGCCAGAATCACCTGCCGGCTACGCCACAATCATTTGGTGAACACTTCGGAATCACCTGCCGGGCTGGCTGGAACCACCTGCCGGTCACGCCAACATCACCTGCCAGCTATGCCAGAACCACTTGGCGGACACCATGGAAACACCTGTCGGGCCGGCCGGAACCACCTCTCAGACGTGCCAGAACCATGAGCCTGAGATGCCGGAACCACTCCCCGAACAGACCGAAACCACCTGCCAGACCCGCCTGAACCCCCTGGCAAGCACGCCTGATCAACCTGCTCAACTAGCCGGAACCAACTCCCTGACACGCCAAAATCACCTGCCAGGTATACAAGAACCACTTGGTGGACACTCCGGAAACATCTGCCGGACATGTCAGAACCAGCTCTCAGACACACCAAAACCACGTGCCAGAGACGCCGGAAGCACCGGCTGAGCATGCCTGAGCCACCTGCTCGACTCGCAAGATACACCTGTCGGACATGCCAAAATCACCTGCAGGGTACGCCAGAAACACTGGGCGGACGCTCCGGAATCACCTGTCGGGCGTGCCGGAACCACCTCTCAGACTTTCCAGAACCATGTTCCGGACACGCCGGTACCACCTGCCGAGTATGCCGGAACCAGCTGATCCACTCCCCAGAACCACCTAGTGGACACGCCAAAATCAACTGCCGGCTACGCCAGAACCACTCGGCAGACACTCCGGAATCACAGGCCAGGCATACCGGAACCACCTCTCAGAGGTGCCAGAACCAAATGCCGGACACTCCGGTATCACCTGCCGGGCATGCCGGAACCACATCTCAGAGGTGCGAGAACCACATGCCAGACACTCCGGAATCACCTGCCGGGCATGCCGGAACCACCTGCCGGACATGCCGGAACCATCGGCTCGACTCGCCGGAACCATTGCCAGACATGCTAAATCACCTGCCGGCTATGCCAGAACCACTTGGCGAACATTCCGGAATCACCTGCCGGGCATGGCAGAACCACCTCTCAGACATGCCGGAAACAAATGCCAATGACCTCGGAAGCACCTGCCGAGCACGCCAGAACCACCTGCTCGACTCGCCAAAACCACCTTCAGGACACGCCAAAATCACCTGACGGCTACGCCAGAACCACTCGGCAGAAACTCCGGAATAACATACCAGGCATTCCGGAACCACCTCTCAGAGGTGCCAGAACCAAAAGCCGGAGACTCCGGTATCACCTGGCGGACATGCCGGAACCACCTCTCAGAGGTGCCAGAACCACATGCCGGACGCTCCGGAATCTCCTGCCGGGCAAGCCGGAACCACCTTCCGGACATGCCGGAACCACCGGCTCGACTCGCCGGAACCATTGCCGGACATGCAAAATCACCTGCCGGCTACGCCAGAACCACTTGGCGAACACTCCGGAATCACCTGCCGGGCATTGCGGAACCACCTCTCAGACATGCCGGAACCACATGCCAATGACACCGGAAGCACCTGCCGAGCACGGCAGAACCACCTGCTCGACTCGCCAAAACCACCTGCTGGACACGCCAAAATCACCTGCCGGCTACGCCACAACCATTTGGTGAACTCTTCAGAATCACCTGCCGGGCTGGCTCCAGAACCACTCGGCAGACACTCCGGAAACACCTGCCGGGCATGGCGGAACCACCTCTCAGACATGCCGGAACCACATGCCAATGACACCGGAAGCACTTGCCGAGCACGCCAGAACCACCTGCTCGACTCGCCAAAACCACCTGCTGGACACGCCAAAATCACCTTCCGGCTACGCCACAACCATTTGGTGAACACTTCGGAATCACCTGCCGGGCTGGCTGGAACCACCTGCCGGTCACGCCAACATCACCTTTCAGCTACGCCAGAACCACTTGGCGGACACTCCGGAAACACCTCTCCAGCCGGCCGGAACCACCTCTCAGACGTGCCAGAACCATGTGCCTGAGATGCCGGAACCACTCCCCGAACAGACCGAAACCACCTGCCAGACCCGCCTGAAACCCCTGGCGAGCACGCCTGATCCACCTGCTCAACTAGCCGGAGCCAACTTCCTGACACGCCAATATCACCTGCCGGCTATGAGACAACCATTTGGTGAACTCTTCGGTATCACCTGCCGGGTGGGCTCCAGAACCACTCGGCAGACTCTCCGGAACCACCTGCCGGGTATGACGGAACCACCTCTCAGAGGTGCCAGAACCACATGCCGGACACTCCGGAATCACCTGCCAGACATGCCGGAATCACCGGCTCAACTCGCCGGAACCACCGCCGGACATGCAAAATGACCTGCCGGCTAAGCCAGAACCACTTGGCGAACACTCCGGAATCACCTGTCGGGCATGCCGGAACCACCTCTCAGACTTGCCAGAACCATGTTCCGGACACGCCGGTACCACCTGCCGAGTATGCCGGAACCACCTGATCCACTCCCCAGAAAAACATGCTGGACACGCCAGAATCACCTGCCGGCTACGCCAGAACCACTCGGCAGACACTCCGGAATCACATGCCAGACATTCCGGAATCACCTCTCACGGGTGCCAGAACCAAATGCCGGACACTCCGGCATCACCTGCCGGGCATGCCGGAACCACCTCTCAGAGGTGCCAGAAGCACATGCCGGACACTCCGGAAGCACCTGCCGGGCATGCCGGAACCACCTGCTGGACATGCCAGAATCACCTGCCGGACATGCTGGAACCACCGGTTCGACTCGCCGGAACCACCGCCGGACATGCAAAATGACCTGTCGGCTACGCCAGAACCAGTTGGGGAACACTCCGGAATCACCTGTCGGGCATGCCGGAACCACCTCTCAGACTTGCCAGAACCATGTTCCGGACACGCCGGTACCACCTGCCGAGTATGCCGGAACCACCTGATCCACTCCCCAGAAGCACCATTGGACACGCAAAAATCAACTGCCGGCTATGACGGAACCACCGGCTCGACTCGCCGGAACCACCGATGGACATGCAAAATGACCTGCCGGCTAAGCCAGAACCACTTGGCGAACACTCCGGAATCACCTGTCGGGCATGCCGGAACCACCTCTCAGACTTGCCAGAACCATGTTCCGGACACGCCGGTACCACCTGCCGAGTATGCCGGAACCACCTGATCCACTCCCCAGAACCACCTGCTGGACACGCCAGAATCACCTGCCGGCTACGCCAGAACCACTCGGCAGACACTCCGGAACCACCTCCAGGCATGCCGGAACCACCTCTCAGAGGTGCCAGAACCACATGCCGGACACTCCGGAATCACCTGCCGGGCATGCCGGGACCACCTCTCAGAGGTGCCAGAACCACATGCCGGACACTCCGGAATCACCTGCCGGGCATGACGGAACCATCTCTCTGACGTGCCAGAACCATGTTCCGGACACCCCGGTACCACCTGCCGAGCTCGCCGGAACCACCTCTGGACAGGCCAAAATCACCTGCCGGCTACGGCAGAACCACTCGGCAGACACTCTGGAATTACCTGCCGGGCTGGCTGGAACCACCTGCCGGTCACGCCAACATCACCTTTCAGCTACGCCAGAACCACTTGGTGGACACTCCCGAAACACCTGTCGGGAAGGCCGGACCACCTCTCAGAGGTGCCGGAACCATGAGCCTGAGATACCGGAACCACTCCCCGAACAGACCGAAACCACCTGCCAGACCCGCCTGAACCCCCTGGCGAGCACGCCTGATCCACCTGCTCAACTAGCCGGAACCACCTTCCTGACACGCCAAAATCACCTGCCAGGTATACCAGGACCACTTGGTGGACACTCCGGAATCATCTGCCGGACATGCCAGAACCAGCTCTCAGACACACCAGAACCACGTGCCAGAGACGCCGGAAGCACCAGCTGAGCATGCCTGAGCCACCTGATCGACTCGCAAGAAACACCTGTCGGACATGCCAAAATCACCTGCCGGGTACGCCAGAAACACTTGGCGGACGCTCCGGAATCACCTGTCGGGCGTGCCGGAACCACCTCTCAGACTTGCCAGAACCATGTTCTGGACACGCCGGTACCACCTGCTGAGTATGCCGGAACCAGCTGATCCACTCCCCAGAACCACCTAGTGGACACGCCAAAATCAACTGCCGGGTACGCCATAACCACGTGGCGGACACTCCGGAATCACCTGTCGGGCATTCCGGAACCACCTCTCAGAGGTGCCAGAGCCAAATGCCGGAGACTCCGGCATCACCTGCCGGGCATGCCGGAACCACCTCTCAGAGGTGCCAGAACCACATGCCGGACACTCCGGAAGCACCAGCCGGGCATGCAGGAACCACGTGCTGGACATGCCGGAACCACCTACTGGGCATGCCGTAACCACTTGCCGGACATGCCGGAACCACCGGCTCGAGTCGCCGGAACCATTGCCGGACATGCAAAATCACCTGCCGCCTACGCCAGA
Organism: Equus przewalskii; assembly: GCF_037783145.1. Taxonomy (NCBI): domain Eukaryota; kingdom Metazoa; phylum Chordata; class Mammalia; order Perissodactyla; family Equidae; genus Equus; species Equus przewalskii. Next base: position 28,933 of record NW_027228618.1, on the reverse strand, counting down.
ACCACTTGGCGAACACTCCAGAATCACCTGTCGGGCATGCCGGAACCAACTCTCAGACGTGCCGGTCACGCTAGAAGCACCTGCCGGACACGTCGGAACCACCAGCTCGACTCGCCGGAACCACCGCCGGACATGCAAAATGACCTGCCGGCTACGCCAGAACCACTTGGCGAACACTCCGGAATCACCTGTCGGGCATGCCGGAACCACCTCTCAGAGGTGCCAGAACCACATGCCGGACACTCGGGAATCACCTGCGGGGCATGCTGGAACCACGTGCTGGACATGCCGGAATCACCTGCCGGACATTCCGGAACCACCGTCTCGACTCGCCGGAACCATTGCCGGACATGCAAAATCACCTGCCGGCTACGCCAGAACTACTTGGCGAACACTCCGGTATCACCTGCCGGGCATGCCGGAACCACCTCTCAGAGGTGCCAGAACCACATGCCGGACACTCAGGAATCACCTGCCGGGCATGCCGGAACCACCTCTCAGAGGTGCCAGAACCACTTGGGGATTCACTCCGGAATCACCTGCCGGGCATGGCGGAACCACCTCTCAGACATGCCGGAACCACATGCCAATGACACCGGAAGCACCTGCCGAGCACGCCAGAACCACATGCTCGACTCGCCAAAACCACCTGCTGGACACGCCAAAATCACCTTCCGGCTACGCCACAACCATCTGGTGAACACTTCGGAATCAACTGCCAGGCTGGCTGGAACCACCTGCCGGTCACGCCAACATCACCTGCCAGCTATGCCAGAACCACTTGGCGGACACCATGGAAACACCTGTCGGGCCGGCCGGAAACACCTATCAGACGTGCCAGAACCATGTGCCTGAGATGCCGGAACCACACCCCGAACAGACCGAAACCACCTGCCAGACCCGCCTGAACCACCTGCCGAGCACGCCGGGACCACCTACTCGACTCGCTGGAACCACCTACCTGACACGCTAAAATCACCTGCCGGGTATGCCACAACCACTTGGTGGACACTCTGGAATCATCTGCCGGACATGCCAGAACCAGCTCTCAGACACACCAGAACCACATGCCAGAGACGCTGGAAGCACCAGCTGAGCATGCCTGAGCCACCTGCTCAACTCGCAAGAAACACCTGTCGGACATGCCAAAATCACCTGCCGGGTACGCCAGAAGCACTCGGCAGACACTCCGGAATCACATGCCAGGCATTCCGGAACCACCTCTCAGAGGTGCCAGAACCAAATCCCGGAGATTCCGGAATCACCTGCCGGGCATGCCGGAACCACCTGCTGGACATGCCGGAATCACCTGCCGGACATGCCGGAACCACCGGCTCGACTCGCCGGAACCATTGCCGGACATGCAAAATCACCTGCCAGCTACGCCAGAACCACACGGCAGACACTCCGGAATCACCTGCCGGGCTGGCTGGAACCACCTGCCGGTCACGCCAACATCACCTTTCAGCTACGCCAGAACCACTTGGCGGACACTCCGGAAACACCTCTCCGGCCGGCCGGAACCACCTCTCTGATGTGCCAGAACCATGTGCCTCAGATGCCGGAACCACTCCCCGAACAGACCGAAACCACCTGCAAGACCCGCCTGAACCCCCTGGCGAGCACGCCTGATCCACCTGCTCAACTAGCCGGAACCACCTTCCTGACACGCCAAAATCACCTGCCGGCTACGCCAGAACCACGCTGCAGACACTCCGGAATCACCGGCCGGGCTGGCTGGAACCAAATGCCGGTCACGCCAACATCACCTTTCAGCTACGCCGGAACCAGTTGGAGGACACTCCGGAAACACCTTTCGGGCCGGCCGGAACCACCTCTCAGACGTGCCAGAACCATGTGCCTGAGATGCCGGAACCACTCCCCGAACAGCCCGAAACCACCTGTCAGACCCGCCTGAACCCCCTGGCGAGCACGCCTGATCCACCTGCTCAACTAGCCGGAACCACCTTCCTGACACGCCAAAATCACCTGCCAGGTATACCAGAACCACTTGGTGGACACTCCGGAATCACCTGCCGGGCATGCCGGAACCACCTGCCGGACATGCCGGAACCACCGGCTCGACTCGCCGGAACCATTGCCGAACATGCAAAATCACGTGCCGGCTACGACAGAACCACTTGGCGAACACTCCGGAATCACCTGCCGGGCATGGCGGAACCACCTGACGGTCACGCCAACATCACCTGCCAGCTATGCCAGAACCACTTGGCGGACACCATGGAAACACCTGTCGGCCCGGCCGGAACCACCTATCAGACGTGCCAGAACCATGTGCCTGAGATGCCGGAACCACACCCCGAACAGACCGAAACCACCTGCCAGACCCGCCTGAACCAACTGCTCTGCACGCCGGAACCACCTACTCGACTCGCTGGAACCACCTACCTGACACGCTAAAATCACCTGCCGGGTATGCCACAACCACTTGGTGGACACTCCGGAATCATCTGCCGGACATGACAGAACCAGCTCTCAGACACACCAGAACCACGTGCCAGACACGCCAGAAGCACCTGCTGGGCATGCCTGAGCCAAATGCTCGACTTGCAAGAAACACCTGCCAGAGACGCCAAAATCACCTGCCGGGTACGCCAGAACCACGTGGCGGACACTCCGGAATCACCTGTCGGGCATGCCGGAACCAACTCTCAGACGTGCCAGAACCTCGTGCCGGTCACGCCAGAACCACCTGCCGGACACGCCGGAACCACCGGCGAGACTCGCCGGAACCACCGCTGGACATGCAAAATGACCAGCCGGCTACGCCAGAACCACTTGGCGAACACTCCGGAATCACCTGTCGGGCATGCCGGAACCGCCTCTCAGAGGTGCCAGAACCACACGGCAGACACTCTGGAATCACCTGCCAGGCTGGCTGGAACCACCTGCCGGTCACGCCAACATCACCTTTCAGCTACGCCAGAACCACTTGGCGGACACTCCGGAAACACCTCTCCAGCCGGCCGGAACCACCTCTCAGACGTGCCAGAACCATGTGCCTGAGATGCCGGAACCACTCCCCGAACAGACCGAAACCACCTGTCAGACGCGCCCGAACCCCCTGGCGAGCACGCCTGATCCACCTGCTCAACTAGCTGGAACTAACTTCCTGACACGCCAAAATCACCTGCCGGCTACGCCACAAAAATTTAGGGAACTCTTCGGAATCACCTGCCGGCCTGGCTCCAGAACCACTCGGCAGACACTCCGGAACCACCTTCCCGGCATGCCGGAACCACCTCTCAGACATGTCGGAACCACATGCCAATGACACCGGAAGCACCTGCCGAGCACGCCAGAACCACCTGCTCGACTCGCCAAAACCACCTGCTGGACACGCCAGAATCACCTGCCGGCTACGCCACAATCATTTGGTGAACACTTCGGAATCACCTGCTGGGCTGGCTGGAACCACCTGCCGGTCACGCCAACATCACCTGCCAGCTATGCCAGAACCACTTGGCGGACACCATGGAAACACCTGTCGGGCCGGCCGGAACCACCTCTCAGACGTGCCAGAACCATGAGCCTGAGATGCCGGAACCACTCCCCGAACAGACCGAAACCACCTGCCAGACCCGCCTGAACCCCCTGGCAAGCACGCCTGATCAACTTGCTCAACTAGCCGGAACCAACTCCCTGACACGCCAAAATCACCTGCCAGGTATACAAGAACCACTTGGTGGACACTCCGGAAACATCTGCCGGACATGTCAGAACCAGCTCTCAGACACACCAAAACCACGTGCCAGAGACGCCGGAAGCACCGGCTGAGCATGCCTGAGCCACCTGCTCGACTCGCAAGATACACCTGTCGGACATGCCAAAATCACCTGCAGGGTACGCCAGAAACACTGGGCGGACGCTCCGGAATCACCTGTCGGGCGTGCCGGAACCACCTCTCAGACTTTCCAGAACCATGTTCCGGACACGCCGGTACCACCTGCCGAGTATGCCGGAACCAGCTGATCCACTCCCCAGAACCACCTAGTGGACACGCCAAAATCAACTGCCGGCTACGCCAGAACCACTCGGCAGACACTCCGGAATCACAGGCCAGGCATACCGGAACCACCTCTCAGAGGTGCCAGAACCAAATGCCGGACACTCCGGTATCACCTGCCGGGCATGCCGGAACCACATCTCAGAGGTGCGAGAACCACATGCCAGACACTCCGGAATCACCTGCCGGGCATGCCGGAACCACCTGCCGGACATGCCGGAACCATCGGCTCGACTCGCCGGAACCATTGCCAGACATGCTAAATCACCTGCCGGCTATGCCAGAACCACTTGGCGAACATTCCGGAATCACCTGCCGGGCATGGCAGAACCACCTCTCAGACATGCCGGAAACAAATGCCAATGACCTCGGAAGCACCTGCCGAGCACGCCAGAACCACCTGCTCGACTCGCCAAAACCACCTTCAGGACACGCCAAAATCACCTGACGGCTACGCCAGAACCACTCGGCAGAAACTCCGGAATAACATACCAGGCATTCCGGAACCACCTCTCAGAGGTGCCAGAACCAAAAGCCGGAGACTCCGGTATCACCTGGCGGACATGCCGGAACCACCTCTCAGAGGTGCCAGAACCACATGCCGGACGCTCCGGAATCTCCTGCCGGGCAAGCCGGAACCACCTTCCGGACATGCCGGAACCACCGGCTCGACTCGCCGGAACCATTGCCGGACATGCAAAATCACCTGCCGGCTACGCCAGAACCACTTGGCGAACACTCCGGAATCACCTGCCGGGCATTGCGGAACCACCTCTCAGACATGCCGGAACCACATGCCAATGACACCAGAAGCACCTGCCGAGCACGGCAGAACCACCTGCTCGACTCGCCAAAACCACCTGCTGGACACGCCAAAATCACCTGCCGGCTACGCCACAACCATTTGGTGAACTCTTCAGAATCACCTGCCGGGCTGGCTCCAGAACCACTCGGCAGACACTCCGGAAACACCTGCCGGGCATGGCGGAACCACCTCTCAGACATGCCGGAACCACATGCCAATGACACCGGAAGCACTTGCCGAGCACGCCAGAACCACCTGCTCGACTCGCCAAAACCACCTGCTGGACACGCCAAAATCACCTTCCGGCTACGCCACAACCATTTGGTGAACACTTCGGAATCACCTGCCGGGCTGGCTGGAACCACCTGCCGGTCACGCCAACATCACCTTTCAGCTACGCCAGAACCACTTGGCGGACACTCCGGAAACACCTCTCCAGCCGGCCGGAACCACCTCTCAGACGTGCCAGAACCATGTGCCTGAGATGCCGGAACCACTCCCCGAACAGACCGAAACCACCTGCCAGACCCGCCTGAACCCCCTGGCGAGCACGCCTGATCCACCTGCTCAACTAGCCGGAGCCAACTTCCTGACACGCCAATATCACCTGCCGGCTATGAGACAACCATTTGGTGAACTCTTCGGTATCACCTGCCGGGTGGGCTCCAGAACCACTCGGCAGACTCTCCGGAACCACCTGCCGGGTATGACGGAACCACCTCTCAGAGGTGCCAGAACCACATGCCGGACACTCCGGAATCACCTGCCAGACATGCCGGAATCACCGGTTCGACTCGCCGGAACCACCGCCGGACATGCAAAATGACCTGCCGGCTGCGCCAGAACCACTTGGGGAACACTCCGGAATCACCTGTCGGGCATGCCGGAACCACCTCTCAGACTTGCCAGAACCATGTTCCGGACACGCCGGTACCACCTGCCGAGTATGCCGGAACCACCTGATCCACTCCCCAGAACCACCTAGCGGACACGCCAAAATCAACTGCCGGCTACGCCGGAACCACCGGCTCGACTCGCCGGAACCACCGCCGGACATGCAAAATGACCTGCCGGCTACGCCAGAACCACTCGGCAGACACTCCGGAACCACCTCCGGGCATGCCGGAACCACCTCTCAGAGGTGCCAGAACCACATGCCGGACACTCCGGAATCACCTGCCGGGCATGCCGGAACCACCTCTCAGACTTGCCAGAACCATGTTCCGGACATGCCGGTACCACCTGCCGAGTATGCCGGAACCACCTGATCCACTCCCCAGAACCACCTAGTGGACACGCAAAAATCAACTGCCGGCTATGCCGGAACCACCGGCTCGACTCGCCGGAACCACCGCCGGACATGCAAAATGACCTGCCGGCTAAGCCAGAACCACTTGGCGAACACTCCGGAATCACCTGTCGGGCATGCCGGAACCACCTCTCAGACGTGCCAGAACCATGTGCCTGAGATGCCGGAACCACTCCCCGAACAGACCGAAACCACCTGTCAGACGCGCCCGAACCCCCTGGCGAGCACGCCTGATCCACCTGCTCAACTAGCTGGAACTAACTTCCTGACACGCCAAAATCACCTGCCGGCTACGCCACAAAAATTTAGGGAACTCTTCGGAATCACCTGCCGGCCTGGCTCCAGAACCACTCGGCAGACACTCCGGAACCACCTTCCCGGCATGCCGGAACCACCTCTCAGACATGCCGGAACCACATGCCAATGACACCGGAAGCACCTGCCGAGCACGCCAGAACCACCTGCTCGACTCGCCAAAACCACCTGCTGGACACGCCAGAATCACCTGCCGGCTACGCCACAATCATTTGGTGAACACTTCGGAATCACCTGCCGGGCTGGCTGGAACCACCTGCCGGTCACGCCAACATCACCTGCCAGCTATGCCAGAACCACTTGGCGGACACCATGGAAACACCTGTCGGGCCGGCCGGAACCACCTCTCAGACGTGCCAGAACCATGAGCCTGAGATGCCGGAACCACTCCCTGAACAGACCGAAACCACCTGCCAGACCCGCCTGACCCCCTGGCAAGCACGCCTGATCAACCTGCTCAACTAGCCGGAACCAACTCCCTGACACGCCAAAATCACCTGCCAGGTATACAAGAACCACTTGGTGGACACTCCGGAAACATCTGCCGGACATGTCAGAACCAGCTCTCAGACACACCAAAACCACGTGCCAGAGACGCCGGAAGCACCGGCTGAGCATGCCTGAGCCACCTGCTCGACTCGCAAGATACACCTGTCGGACATGCCAAAATCACCTGCAGGGTACGCCAGAAACACTGGGCGGACGCTCCGGAATCACCTGTCGGGCGTGCCGGAACCACCTCTCAGACTTTCCAGAACCATGTTCCGGACACGCCGGTACCACCTGCCGAGTATGCCGGAACCAGCTGATCCACTCCCCAGAACCACCTAGTGGACACGCCAAAATCAACTGCCGGCTACGCCAGAACCACTCGGCAGACACTCCGGAATCACAGGCCAGGCATACCGGAACCACCTCTCAGAGGTGCCAGAACCAAATGCCGGACACTCCGGTATCACCTGCCGGGCATGCCGGAACCACATCTCAGAGGTGCGAGAACCACATGCCAGACACTCCGGAATCACCTGCCGGGCATGCCGGAACCACCTGCCGGACATGCCGGAACCATCGGCTCGACTCGCCGGAACCATTGCGAGACATGCTAAATCACCTGCCGGCTATGCCAGAACCACTTGGCGAACACTCCGGAATCACCTGCCGGGCATTGCGGAACCACCTCTCAGACATGCCGGAACCACATGCCAATGACACCGGAAGCACCTGCCGAGCACGCCAGAACCACCTGCTCGACTCGCCAAAACCACCTGCTGGACACGCCAAAATCACCTGCCGGCTACGCCACAACCATTTGGTGAACTCTTCAGAATCACCTGCCGGGCTGGCTCCAGAACCACTCGGCAGACACTCCGGAAACACCTGCCGGGCATGGCGGAACCACCTCTCAGACATGCCGGAACCACATGCCAATGACACCGGAAGCACTTGCCGAGCACGCCAGAACCACCTGCTCGACTCGCCAAAACCACCTGCTGGACACGCCAAAATCACCTTCCGGCTACGCCACAACCATTTGGTGAACACTTCGGAATCACCTGCCGGGCTGGCTGGAACCACCTGCCGGTCACGCCAACATCACCTTTCAGCTACGCCAGAACCACTTGGCGGACACTCCGGAAACACCTCTCCAGCCGGCCGGAACCACCTCTCAGACGTGCCAGAACCATGTGCCTGAGATGCCGGAACCACTCCCCGAACAGACCGAAACCACCTGCCAGACCCGCCTGAACCCCCTGGCGAGCACGCCTGATCCACCTGCTCAACTAGCCGGAGCCAACTTCCTGACACGCCAATATCACCTGCCGGCTATGAGACAACCATTTGGTGAACTCTTCGGTATCACCTGCCGGGTGGGCTCCAGAACCACTCGGCAGACTCTCCGGAACCACCTGCCGGGTATGACGGAACCACCTCTCAGAGGTGCCAGAACCACATGCCGGACACTCCGGAATCACCTGCCAGACATGCCGGAATCACCGGCTCAACTCGCCGGAACCACCGCCGGACATGCAAAATGACCTGCCGGCTGCGCCAGAACCACTTGGGGAACACTCCGGAAACACCTGTAGGGCATGCCGGAACCACCTCTCAGACTTGCCAGAACCATGTTCCGGACATGCCGGTACCACCTGCCGAGTATGCCGGAACCACCTGATCCACTCCCCAGAACCACCTAGCGGACACGCCAAAATCAACTGCCGGCTACGCCGGAACCACCGGCTCGACTCGCCGGAACCACCGCCGGACATGCAAAATGACCTGCCGGCTACGCCAGAACCACTCGGCAGACACTCCGGAACCACCTCCGGGCATGCCGGAACCACCTCTCAGAGGTGCCAGAACCACATGCCGGACACTCCGGAATCACCTGCCGGGCATGCCGGAACCACCTCTCAGACTTGCCAGAACCATGTTCCGGACATGCCGGTACCACCTGCCGAGTATGCCGGAACCACCTGATCCACTCCCCAGAACCACCTAGTGGACACGCAAAAATCAACTGCCGGCTATGCCGGAACCACCGGCTCGACTCGCCGGAACCACCGCCGGACATGCAAAATGACCTGCCGGCTAAGCCAGAACCACTTGGCGAACACTCCGGAATCACCTGTCGGGCATGCCGGAACCACCTCTCAGACTTGCCAGAACCATGTTCCGGACACGCCGGTACCACCTGCCGAGTATGCCGGAACCACCTGATCCACTCCCCAGAAAAACATGCTGGACACGCCAGAATCACCTGCCGGCTACGCCAGAACCACTCGGCAGACACTCCGGAATCACATGCCAGACATTCCGGAATCACCTCTCACGGGTGCCAGAACCAAATGCCGGACACTCCGGCATCACCTGCCGGGCATGCCGGAACCACCTCTCAGAGGTGCCAGAAGCACATGCCGGACACTCCGGAAGCACCTGCCGGGCATGCCGGAACCACCTGCCGGACATTCCGGAACCACCGGCTCGACTCGCCGGAACCACCGCCCGACATGCAAAATCACCTGCCGGCCACGCCAGAATCACTTGGCGAACACTCCGGAATCACCGGCCGGGCATGGCGGAACCACCTCTCAGACATGCCGGAACCACATGCCAATGACACCGGAAGCACCTGCCGAGCACGCCAGAACCACCTGCTCGACTCGCCAAAACCACCTGCTGGACACGCCAAAATCAAGTGCCGGCTACGCCACAACCATTTGGTGAACTCTTCGGAATCACCTGCCGGGCTGGCTGGAACCACCTGCCGGTCACGCCAACATCACCTGCCAGCTATGCCAGAACCACTTGGCGGACACCATGGAAACACCTGTCGGGCCGGCCGGAACCACCTATCAGACGTGCCAGAACCATGTGCCTGAGATGCCGGAACCACTCCCCGAACAGACCGAAACCACCTGCAAGACCCGCCTGAACCCCCTGGCGAGCACGCCTGATCCAGCTGCTCAACTAGCCGGAACCACCTTCCTGACACGCCAAAATCACCTGCCGGCTACGCCACAACCATTTGGTGAACTCTTCGGAATCACCTGCCGGGCTGGCTCCAGAACCACTCGGCAGACACTCCGGAACCACCTGTGGGGCATGGCGGAACCACCTCTCAGACATGCCGGAACCACATGCCAATGACACCGGAAGCACCTGCCGAGCACGCCAGAACCACCTGCTCGACTCGCCAAAACCACCTGCTGGACACGCCAGAATCACCTGCCGGCTACGCCACAACCATTTGGTGAACACTTCGGAATCACCTGCCGGGCTGGCTGGAACCACCTGCCGGTCACGCCAACATCACCTGCCAGCTATGCCAGAACCACTTGGCGGACACCATGGAAACACCTGTCGGGCCGGCCGGAACCACCTCTCAGACGTGCCAGAACCATGAGCCTGAGATGCCGGAACCACTCCCCGAACAGACCGAAACCACCTGCCAGACCCGCCTGAACCCCCTGGCAAGCACGCCTGATCAACCTGCTCAACTAGCCGGAACCAACTCCCTGACACGAAAAAATCACCTGCCAGGTATACAAGAACCACTTGGTGGACACTCCGGAAACATCTGCCGGACATGTCAGAACCAGCTCTCAGACACACCAAAACCACGTGCCAGAGACGCCGGAAGCACCGGCTGAGCATGCCTGAGCCACCTGCTCGACTCGCAAGATACACCTGTCGGACATGCCAAAATCACCTGCAGGGTACGCCAGAAACACTGGGCGGACGCTCCGGAATCACCTGTCGGGCGTGCCGGAACCACCTCTCAGACTTTCCAGAACCATGTTCCGGACACGCCGGTACCACCTGCCGAGTATGCCGGAACCAGCTGATCCACTCCCCAGAACCACCTAGTGGACACGCCAAAATCAACTGCCGGCTACGCCAGAACCACTCGGCAGACACTCCGGAATCACAGGCCAGGCATACCGGAACCACCTCTCAGAGGTGCCAGAACCAAATGCCGGACACTCCGGTATCACCTGCCGGGCATGCCGGAACCACATCTCAGAGGTGCGAGAACCACATGCCAGACACTCCGGAATCACCTGCCGGGCATGGCAGAACCACCTCTCAGACATGCCGGAAACAAATGCCAATGACACCGGAAGCACCTGCCGAGCACGCCAGAACCACCTGCTCGACTCGCCAAAACCACCTTCTGGACACGCCAAAATCACCTGACGGCTACGCCAGAACCACTCGGCAGAAACTCCGGAATAACATACCAGGCATTCCGGAACCACCTCTCAGAGGTGCCAGAACCAAAAGCCGGAGACTCCGGTATCACCTGGCGGACATGCCGGAACCACCTCTCAGAGGTGCCAGAACCACATGCCGGACGCTCCGGAATCTCCTGCCGGGCAAGCCGGAACCACCTTCCGGACATGCCGGAACCACCGGCTCGACTCGCCGGAACCATTGCCGGACATGCAAAATCACCTGCCGGCTACGCCAGAACCACTTGGCGAACACTCCGGAATCACCTGCCGGGCATTGCGGAACCACCTCTCAGACATGCCGGAACCACATGCCAATGACACCGGAAGCACCTGCCGAGCACGGCAGAACCACCTGCTCGACTCGCCAAAACCACCTGCTGGACACGCCAAAATCACCTGCCGGCTACGCCACAACCATTTGGTGAACTCTTCAGAATCACCTGCCGGGCTGGCTCCAGAACCACTCGGCAGACACTCCGGAAACACCTGCCGGGCATGGCGGAACCACCTCTCAGACATGCCGGAACCACATGCCAATGACACCGGAAGCACTTGCCGAGCACGCCAGAACCACCTGCTCGACTCGCCAAAACCACCTGCTGGACACGCCAAAATCACCTTCCGGCTACGCCACAACCATTTGGTGAACACTTCGGAATCACCTGCCGGGCTGGCTGGAACCACCTGCCGGTCACGCCAACATCACCTTTCAGCTACGCCAGAACCACTTGGCGGACACTCCGGAAACACCTCTCCAGCCGGCCGGAACCACCTCTCAGACGTGCCAGAACCATGTGCCTGAGATGCCGGAACCACTCCCCGAACAGACCGAAACCACCTGCCAGACCCGCCTGAACCCCCTGGCGAGCACGCCTGATCCACCTGCTCAACTAGCCGGAGCCAACTTCCTGACACGCCAATATCACCTGCCGGCTATGAGACAACCATTTGGTGAACTCTTCGGTATCACCTGCCGGGTGGGCTCCAGAACCACTCGGCAGACTCTCCGGAACCACCTGCCGGGTATGACGGAACCACCTCTCAGAGGTGCCAGAACCACATGCCGGACACTCCGGAATCACCTGCCGGACATGCCGGAATCACCGGCTCGACTCGCCGGAACCACCGCCGGACATGCAAAATGACCTGCCGGCTGCGCCAGAACCACTTGGGGAACACTCCGGAATCACCTGTCGGGCATGCCGGAACCACCTCTCAGACTTGCCAGAACCATGTTCCGGACACGCCGGTACCACCTGCCGAGTATGCCGGAACCACCTGATCCACTCCCCAGAACCACCTAGCGGACACGCCAAAATCAACTGCCGGCTACGCCGGAACCACCGGCTCGACTCGCCGGAACCACCGCCGGACATGCAAAATGACCTGCCGGCTACGCCAGAACCACTCGGCAGACACTCCGGAACCACCTCCGGGCATGCCGGAACCACCTCTCAGAGGTGCCAGAACCACATGCCGGACACTCCGGAATCACCTGCCGGGCATGCCGGAACCACCTGCCGGACATTCCGGAACCACTGTCTCGACTCGCCGGAACCGTTGCCGGACATGCAAAATCACCTGCCGGCTACGCCAGAACAACTTGGCGAACACTCTGGTATCACCTGCCGGGCATGCCGGAACCACCTCTCAGAGGTGCCAGAACCACATGCCGGACACTCCGGAATCACCTGCCGGGCATGCCGGAACAACCTCTCAGAGGTGCCAGAACCACATGCCGGACACTCCGGAATCACCTGCCGGGCATGCCGGAACCACCTGCCGGACATGCCGGAACCACCGGCTCGACTCGCCGGAACCATTGCCGGACATGCAAAATCACCTGCCGGCTATGCCAGAACCACTTGGGGATCACTCCTGAATCACCTGCCGGGCATGGCGGAACCACCTCTCAGACATGCCGGAACCACATGCCAATGACACCGGAAGCACCTGCCGAGCACGCCAGAACCACCTGCTCGACTCGCCAAAACCACCTGCTGGACACGCCAAAATCACCTTCCGGCTACGCCACAACCATTTGGCGAACACTCCGGAATCACCTGCCCGTCACGCCAACATCACCTGCCAGCTATGCCAGAACCACTTGGCGGACACCATGGAAACACCTGTCGGGCTGGCCGGAACCACCTATCAGACGTGCCAGAACCATGTGCCTGAGATGCCGGAACCACACCCCGAACAGACCGAAACCACCTGCCAGACCCGCCTGAACCACCTGCTCTGCACGCCGGAACCACCTACTCGACTCGCCGGAACCACCTACCTGACACGCTAGAATCACCTTCCGGGTATGCCACAACCACTTGGTGGACACTCCGGAATCATCTGCCGGACATGCCAGAACCAGCTCTCAGACACACCAGAACCACGTGCCAGACACGCCGGAAGCACCTGCTGAGCATGCCTGAGCCAAATGCTCGACTTGCAAGAAACACCTGCCAGACACGCCAAAATCACCTGCCGGGTACGCCAGAACCACGTGGCGGACACTCCGGAATCACCTGTCGGGCATGCCGGAACCAACTCTCAGACGTGCCAGAACCTCGTGCCGGTCACGCCAGAACCACCTGCCGGACACGCCGGAACCACCGGCTCGACTCGCCGGAACCACCGCTGGACATGCAAAATGACCTGCCGGCTACGCCAGAACCACTTGGCGAACACTCCGGAATCACCTGTCTGGCATGCCGGAACCTCCTCTCAGAGGTGTCAGAACCACATGCCGGACACTCCGGAATCACCTGCCGGGCATGCCGGAACCACCTCTCAGAGGTGCCGGAACCACATGCCGGACACTCCGGAATCACCTGCCGGGCATGCCGGAACCACATGCCGGACATGCCGGAACCACCGGCTCGACTCGCCGGAACCATTGCCGGACATGCAAAATCACCTGCCGGCTACGCCAGAACCACTTGGCGAACACTCCGGAATCACCTGCCGGGCATGGCGGAACCACCTCTCAGACATGCCGGAACCACATGCCAATGACACCGGAAGCACCTGCCGAGCACGCCAGAACCACCTGCTCGACTCGCCAAAACCACCTGCTGGACACGCCAAAATCACCTGCCGGCTACGCCAGAACCACTCGGCAGACACTCCGGAATCACAGGCCAGGCATTCCGGAACCACCTCTCAGAGGTGCCAGAACCAAATGCCGGACACTCCGGTATGACCTGCCGGGCATGCCGGAACCACCTCTCAGAGGTGCCTGAACCACATGCCGGACACTGCGGAATCACCTGCAGGGCATGCTGGAACCACGTGCTGGACATGCCGGAACCACCTGCCGGACATGCCGGAACCAACTGCCGGACATTCCGGAACCACCGGCTCGACTCGCCGGAACCATTGCCGGACATGCAAAATCACCTGCCGGCTACGCCAGAACCACTTGGCGAACACTCTGGTATCACCTTCCGGGCATGCCGGAACCACCTCTCAGAGGTGCCAGAACCACATGCCAGACACTCCGGAATCACCTGCCGGTCATGCCGGAACCACCTGCCGGACATGCCGGAACCACCGGCTTGACTTGCCGGAACCATTGTCGGACATGCAAAATCACCTGCCGGCTACGCCAGAACCACTTGGCGAACACTCCGGAATCACCTGCCGGGCATGGCGGAACCACCTCTCAGACATGCCGGAACCAGATGCCAATGACACCGGAAGCACCTGCCGAGCACGCCAGAACCACCTGCTCGACTCACCAAAACCACCTGCTGGACACGCCAAAATCACCTGCCGGCTACGCCAGAACCACTCGGCAGACACTCCGGAATCACATGCCAGGGATTCCGGAACCAGCTCTCATAGGTGCCAGAACCAAATGCCGGAGACGCCGGTATCACCTGCCGGGCATGCTGGAACCATCTCTCAGCGGTGCCAGAACCACATGCCGGAGACTCCGGAAACACCTGCCGGGCATGCCGGAACCACATGCCGGACACGCCTGAACCACCTGCCGAGCACGCCAGAACCACCTACTGGACTCGCCGGAACCACCTACCTGACACGCTAAAATCACCTGCCGGGTATGCCACAACCACTTGGTGGACACTAAGGAATCATCTGCCGGACATGCCAGAACCAGCTCTCAGACACACCAGAACCACGTGCCAGACACGCCGGAAGCACCTGCTGAGCATGCCTGAGCCAAATGCTCGACTTGAAAGAAACACCTGCCAGACACGCCAAAATCACCTGCCGGGTACGCCAGAACCACGTGGCGGACACTCCGGAATACCTGTCGGGCATGCCGGAACCAACTCTCAGACGTGCCAGAACCTCGTGCCGGTCACGCCAGAACCACCTGCCGGACAGACCGGAAACAACTGCTGGATACGCCGGAACCACCGGCTCGACTCGCCGGAACCACCGCCGGACATGCAAAATGACCTGCCGGCTACTCCAGAACCACTTGGCGAACACTGCGGAATCACCTGTCGGGCATGCCGGAACCACCTCTCAGACTTGCCAGAACCATGTTCCGGACACGCCGGTACCACCTGCCGAGTATGCCGGAACCACCTGATCCACTCCCCAGAACCACCTGCTGGATACGCCAGAATCACCTGCCGGCTACTCCAGAACCGCTCGGCAGACACTCCGCAACCAACTGCCGGGCATGCCGGAACCACCTCTCAGAGGTGCCAGAACCACATGCCGGACGCTCCGGTATCACCTGCCGGGCATGCCGGAACCACCTGCCGGACATGCCGGAACCACCGGCTCGACTCGCCGGAACCATTGCCGGACATGCAAAATCACCTGCCGGCTACGCCAGAACCACTTGGCGAACACTCCGGAGTCACCTGCCGGGCATGGCGGAACCACCTCTCAGACATGCCGGAACCACATGCCAATGACACCGGAAGCACCTGCCGAGCACGCCAGAACCACCTGCTCGACTCGCCAAAACCACCTGCTGGACACGCCAAAGTCACCTGCCGGCTACGCCACAACAATTTGGTGAACACTTCGGAATCACCTGCCGGGCTGACTGGACCCACCTGCCGGTCACGCCAACATCACCTTTCAGCTACGCCAGAACCACTTGGCGGACACTCCGGAAACACCTCTCCGGCCGGCCGGAACAACCTCTCAGACGTGCCAGAACCATGTGCCTGAGATGCCGGAACCACTCCCCGAACAGACCGAAACCACCTGCCAGACCCGCCTGAACCCCCTGGCGAGCACGCCTGATCCACCTGTTCCACGAGCCGGAACCACCTTCCTGACACGCCAAAATCACCTGCCGGCTACGCCACAACCATTTGGTGAACTCTTCGGAATCACCTGCCGGGCTTTCTGGAACCACCTGCCAGTCACGCCAACATCACCTGCCAGCTACGGTAGAACCACTTGGCGGACACCATGGAAACACCTGTCGGGCCGGCCGGAACCACCTCTCAGACGTGCCAGAACCATGAGCCTGAGATGCCGGATCCACTCCCCGAACAGACCGAAACCACATGCCAGACCCGCCTGAACCCCCTGGCGAGCATGCCTGATCCACCTGCTCATCTATCCGGAACCAACTTCCTGACACGCCAAAATCACCTGCCAGGTATACCGGAACCACTTGGTGGACACTCCGGTATCATCTGCCGGACATGCCAGAACCAGCTCTCAGACACACCAGAACCACGTGCCAGACACGCCGGAAGCACCTGCTGATTATGCCTGAGCCAAATGCTCGACTTGCCAGAAACCCCTGCCAGACATGCCAAAATCACCTGCCGGGTACGCCAGAACCACGTGGCGGACACTCCGGAATCACCTGTCGGGCATGCCCGAACCAACTCTCAGACGTGCCAGAACCTGGTGCCGGACACGCCAGAACCACCTGCCGGAAAGACCGGAAACACCTGCTGGACACGCCAGAACCACTCGGCAGACACTCCGGAATCACATGCCAGGCATCCCGGAACCACATCTCAGAGGTGCCAGAACCAAATGCCGGACACTCCGGTATCACCTGCCGGGCATGCCAGAACAACCTCTCAGAGGTGCCAGAATCACATGCCGGACACTCCGGAATCAGCTGCAGGGCCTGCCGGAACCACCTGATCCACACCCCAGAACAACCTGCTGGTCATGCCGGAATCACCAGCCGGACATGCCGGAACCACCAGCTCGACTTGCCGGAACCATTGCCGGACATGCAAAATCACCTGCCGGCTACGCCAGAACCACTTGGCGAACACTGCGGAATCACCTACCGGGCATGCCGGAACCACCTCTCAGACATGCCGGAACCACATGCCAATGACACCGGAAGCACCTGCCGAGCACGCCAGAACCACCTGCTTGACTCGCCAAAACCTCCTGCTGGACACGGCGAAATCACCTGCTGGCTAGGCCACAACCATTAGGTGAACTCTTCGGAATCACCTTCCGTGCTTGCTGGAACCACCTGCTGGTCACGCCAACATCACCTGCCAGCTATGCCAGAACCGCTTGGCGGACACTCCGGAAACACCTGTCGGGCCGGCCGGAACCACCTCTCAGACGTGCCAGAACCAAGTGCCTGAGATGCCGGAACCACTCCCCGAACAGACCGAAACCACCTGCCAGACCCGCCTGAACCCCCTGGCGAGCACGCCTGATCCACCTGCTCAACTAGCCAGAACCACCTTCCAGACATGCCAAAATCACCTGCCAGGTCTACCAGAACCACTTGGTCGAGACTCCGGAATCATCTGCCGGAAATGCCAGAACCAGCCATCTGACACCCGAGAACCACGTGCCGGACACGCCGGAAGCACCTGCTGATCATGCCTGAGCGTCATGCTCGACTTGGAAGAAAAACCTCCCAGACACGCCAAAGTAACCTGCCGGGTTCTCCAGAACCACGTGGCGGACATTCCGGAATCACCTGTCGGGCATGCCGGAAGCAACTCTCAGACGTGCCAGAACCTCATGCCGGACACGCCAGAACCACCTGCCGGACAGACCCGAAACACCTGCCGGACACGCTGGAACCACTGGCTCGACTCGCCGGAACCACCGCCGGACATGCAAAATGACCTGCCGGCTACGCCAGAACCACTTGGCGAACACTCCGGAATCACCTGTCGGCATGCCAGAACCACCTCTCAGACTTGCCAGAACCATGTTCCGGACACGCCGGTATCACCTGCCGAGTATGCCGGAACCACCTGATCCACTCCCCAGAACCACCTGCTGGATACGCCAGAATCACCTGCCGGCTACTCCAGAACCACTCGGCAGACACTCCGGAACCACCTGCCGGGCATGCCGGAACCACCTCTCAGAGGTGCCAGAACCAGATGCCGGACACTCCGGAATAACCTGCCGGGCATGCCGGAACCATCTCTCAGCCATGCCAGAACCATGTTCCGGACACGCCGGTACCACCTGCCGAGCTCGCCGGAACCACCTGCTGGACACGCCGAAATCGCCTGCCGGCTACGCCAGAACGACTCGGCAGACACTCCGGAATCACCTGCCGGGCTGGCTGGAACCACCTGCCGGTCACGCCAACATCACCTTTCAGCCACTCCAGAACCACTTGGCTGACACTCCGGAAACACCTGTCGGGCTGGCCGCAACCACCTCTCAGACGTGCCAGAACCATGTGCCTGAGATGCCGGAACCACTCCCCGAACAGAGCGAAACCACCTGCCAGACCCGCCTTAACCCCCTGGCGAGCACTCCTGATCAACCTGCTCAACTAGCCGGAACCACCTTCCTGACACGCCAAAATCACCTGCCAGGTCTACCAGAACCACTTGGTGGAGACTCCGGAATCATCTGCCGGACATGCCAGAACCAGCTCTCAGACACACCAGAACCACGTGCCAGAGACACCGGAAGCACCAGCTGAGCATGCCTGAGCCACCTGCTCGACTCGCAAGAAACACCTGTCGGACATGACAAAATCACCTGCCGGGTACGCCAGAAACACTTGGCGGACGCTCCGGAATCACCTGTCGGGCGTGCCGGAACCACCTCTCAGACTTGCCAGAACCATGTTCTGGATACGCCGGTACCACCTGCCGAGTATGCCGGAACCAGCTGATCCACTCCCCAGAACCACCTAGTGGACACGCCAAAATCAACTGCCGGCTATGCCAGAACCACTCGGCAGACACTCCGGAATCACATGCCAGGCATTCCGGAACCACCTCTCAGAGGTGCCAGAACCAAATGCCGGAGACTCCGGCATCACCTGCCGGGCATGCCGGAACCACCTCTCAGAGGTGCCAGAACCACATGCCGGACACTCCGGAATCACCTGCCGGTCAGGCCGGAACCACCTGCTTGACATGCCGGAACCACCGTCTCGACTCGCCGGAACCATTGCCGGCCATGCAAAATCACCTGCTGGCTACGCCAGAACCACTTGGCGAACACTCCGGAATCACCTGCCGGGCATGGCGGAACCACCTCTCAGTCATGCCGGAACAGCATGCCAATGACACCGGAAGCACCTGCCGATCACGCCAGAACCACCTGCTCGACTCGCCAAAACCACCTGCTGGAGACGCCAAAATCACCTGCCGGCTACGCCAAAACCATTTGCTGAACTCTTCGGAATCACCTGCCGGGCTGGATGGAACCACCTATCAGACATGCCAGAACCCTGTGCCTCAGATGCCAGAACCACACCCCGAACAGATCGAAACCACCTGCCAGACCTGCCTGAACCAGCTGCAGAGCACGCAGGAACCACCTGATCCACTCCCCAGAGCCACCTGCCGGACACGCCAAAATCACCTGCCGGGTACGCCAGAACCACTTGGCGGACACTGCGGAATCACCTGCCGGTCATGCCAGCACAACCTCTCAGAAGTGCCAGAAGCACATGCCGGACAGGCCGGAACCGTCTCCCGGACAGACCGGAAACACAGGAAACACTCGCCGGAACCACCTGCTTGTCTCACCGGTCCCACCGCCGGACATGGAAAATCACCTGCCGGTTACGCCAGAGCCACTTGGCGAACACTCTGGAATCACCTGCCGGGCATGCCGGAACCACCTCTCAGACATGCCAGAACCATGTGCCTGAGATGCCGGAACCACACCCCGAACAGACCGAAGCTACCTGCCAGACCCGCCTGAACCACCTGCCGAGCACGCCGGAACCACCTGCTCGACTCGCCGGAACCACCTACCTGACACGCCAAAATCACCTGCCGGGTATGCCAGAACCACTTGGTGGACACTCAAGTATCATCTGCTGGACATGCCAGAACCAGCTCTCAGACACACCAGAACCACGTGCCGGACACGCCGGAAGCACCAGCTGAGCATGCCTGAGCCACCTGCTCGACTCGCCAGAAACACCTGCCGGACACGCCAAAATCACCTGCCGGGTACGCCAGAACCACTTGGCGCACTCTCCGGAATCACCTGTCGGGCATGCCGGAAGCACCTCTCAGACTTGCCAGAACCATGTTCCGGACACGCCGGTACCACCTGCCGAGTGTGCCGGAACCACCTGATCCACTCCCCAGAACCACCTGCTGGACACGCCAAAATCACCTGCCGGCTACGCCAGAACCACTCGGCAGAAAGTCCGGAATCACCTGCCGGCATGCCGGAACCACCTCTCAGACGTGCCAGAACCACGTGCAGGACACGCCGGAACCACCTGCCGAGCATGCAGGAACCACCTGCTCGACTCGCAGGACCCAGCTGCCGGACACGCAAAAATCACCTGCTGGCTATGCCAGAACCACTTGCCAGACTTTCCAGAATCACCTGCCGGGAATGCCGGACCCACCTCTCAAATGTGCCAAAATCAAGTGCCGGAGACGCCAGAAGCACCTGCCAAGCTAGCTGGAAGCACCTGCTTGAATCGTCGGAACCACCTGTGGGACACGCCAAAATCACCAGCCAGCTACGCCAGAAACACTTGGTGGACAATCCGGAATCAACTGCAGGACATGTCAGAAAAACCTGTCAGACGTGGTGGAACCACGTGCCGGGCACGGCGGAACCACCTCCCGGACAGACCGGAACCACCTACCGGACCTGCCTGAATCACCTGCTGAGCATGCCGGAACCACCTGCCGGACATGCCAAAATCACCTGCGGGCTAGGCCAGAACCACTTGGAGGACTCTCCGGGATCACCTGACGTGCATGCCAGTAACACCTCTCAGACGTACCAGAACCACGTGCGGGACACGCCGGAACCCACTACCGGACAGACCGGAACCACCTGCCGGACACGCCAGAATCACCTGCCGAGAACGCCGGAATCACCTGAACAGCTCGCCAGAAACACCTGCCGGACACGTCAAAATCACCTGCCGGACATGCCAAAATCACCTGCCAGCTACGCCAGAACCACTTGCCGGACACTCCAGAATCACCTGTCGGGCATGCCAGAACCACCTCTCAGACGTGCCAGAACCACGTGCCAGAGACACTGGATGCACCAGCTGAGTACTGCGGAACCTCCTGCTCGACTCGCCGAAACCACCTGCCGGAGATGCCAAAATCACCTGCCGGCTAGGCCAGAACCACGTGGCGGACACTATGGAATCACCTGCAGGGCATGCCGGAACCACCTCTCAGACGTGCCAGAACCACATGTCAGACACTCCGGAATCACCTGCCGGGCATGCCAGAACCACCTCTCAGACGTGCCACAACCACGTGCCGGAGAGACCGGAAGCACCTGCCGAGCTCGCCGGAACCACCTGCTGGACACGCCGGAACCACCTGCCTGACACGCCAAAATCATGTGACGGCTACGCCAAAACCACTTGGTGGACACTCCAGAATCACCTTCCGAGCATGCTGGAACCACGTCATGGACAGACTGCAAACACCTGCCAGACCTGCCTGAACCACCTGCAGAGCACGCCGGAACCACCTGATCCACTCCCCAGAACCACCTGCCACACATGCCAAAATCAACTGCCGGCTGCGCCAGAACCACTTGGCACATACTCCAGAATCACATGCCGCTCATGCCGGAACCACCTCTCAAACGTGCAAGAACCACATACCGGAGACGCCGGAAGCACGTGCTGAGCATGCCAGAACCACCTGTGCCACTCCACAGAACCACCTGCCGGTCACGCCAAAATCACCTGCCGGCTACGCCAGAACCACTTGGCAAACACTCCGGAATCACATGCAGGGCATGCCGGAACCACCTCTCAGCCATGCCAGTACCACGTGCCAGAGACACCGGATGCACCTGCCGAGCACGCCAGAACCTCCTGCTCGCCTCGCCGGAACCACCTGACGGAGATGTCAAAATCACCTGCCGGCTAGGCCAGAACCACGTGGCGCAATCTATGAAATCACATGCTGGGCATGCCGGAACGACCTCTCAGACGTGCCGGAAGCACGTGTGGGACACGCCGGAAGCACCTAATGGACAGACCGGAACCTCCTGGAGGACCCGTCTGAAAGACCTGCTTAGCACTCCGGAACAACCTGCTCGACTCATTCTAGCCACCTGCTGGAAATGCCAAAATCACCAGCCGGCTATGCCAGAACCACTTGACGGACACTCCGGAATCACCTGCAGGGCATGCCGGAACCACCTCTCAGACATGCCAGAACCATGTGCCTGAGATGCCGGAACCACACCCCGAACAGACCGAAGCTACCTGCCAGACCCGCCTGAACCACCTGCCGAGCACGCCGGAACCACCTGCTCGACTCGCCGGAACCACCTACCTGACACGCCAAAATCACCTGCCGGGTATGCCAGAACCACTTGGTGGACACTCAAGTATCATCTGCTGGACATGCCAGAACCAGCTCTCAGACACACCAGAACCACGTGCCGGACACGCCGGAAGCACCAGCTGAGCATGCCTGAGCCACCTGCTCGACTCGCCAGAAACACCTGCCGGACACGCCAAAATCACCTGCCGGGTACGCCAGAACCACTTGGCGCACTCTCCGGAATCACCTGTCGGGCATGCCGGAAGCACCTCTCAGACTTGCCAGAACCATGTTCCGGACACGCCGGTACCACCTGCCGAGTGTGCCGGAACCACCTGATCCACTCCCCAGAACCACCTGCTGGACACGCCAAAATCACCTGCCGGCTACGCCAGAACCACTCGGCAGAAAGTCCGGAATCACCTGCCGGCATGCCGGAACCACCTCTCAGACGTGCCAGAACCACGTGCAGGACACGCCGGAACCACCTGCCGAGCATGCAGGAACCACCTGCTCGACTCGCAGGACCCAGCTGCCGGACACGCAAAAATCACCTGCTGGCTATGCCAGAACCACTTGCCAGACTTTCCAGAATCACCTGCCGGGAATGCCGGACCCACCTCTCAAATGTGCCAAAATCAAGTGCCGGAGACGCCAGAAGCACCTGCCAAGCTAGCTGGAAGCACCTGCTTGAATCGTCGGAACCACCTGTGGGACACGCCAAAATCACCAGCCAGCTACGCCAGAAACACTTGGTGGACAATCCGGAATCAACTGCAGGACATGTCAGAAAAACCTGTCAGACGTGGTGGAACCACGTGCCGGGCACGGCGGAACCACCTCCCGGACAGACCGGAACCACCTACCGGACCTGCCTGAATCACCTGCTGAGCATGCCGGAACCACCTGCCGGACATGCCAAAATCACCTGCGGGCTAGGCCAGAACCACTTGGAGGACTCTCCGGGATCACCTGACGTGCATGCCAGTAACACCTCTCAGACGTACCAGAACCACGTGCGGGACACGCCGGAACCCACTACCGGACAGACCGGAACCACCTGCCGGACACGCCAGAATCACCTGCCGAGAACGCCGGAATCACCTGAACAGCTCGCCAGAAACACCTGCCGGACACGTCAAAATCACCTGCCGGACATGCCAAAATCACCTGCCAGCTACGCCAGAACCACTTGCCGGACACTCCAGAATCACCTGTCGGGCATGCCAGAACCACCTCTCAGACGTGCCAGAACCACGTGCCAGAGACACTGGATGCACCAGCTGAGTACTGCGGAACCTCCTGCTCGACTCGCCGAAACCACCTGCCGGAGATGCCAAAATCACCTGCCGGCTAGGCCAGAACCACGTGGCGGACACTATGGAATCACCTGCAGGGCATGCCGGAACCACCTCTCAGACGTGCCAGAACCACATATCAGACACTCCGGAATCACCTGCCGGGCATGCCAGAACCACCTCTCAGACGTGCCACAACCACGTGCCGGAGAGACCGGAAGCACCTGCCGAGCTCGCCGGAACCACCTGCTGGACACGCCGGAACCACCTGCCTGACACGCCAAAATCACGTGACGGCTACGCCAAAACCACTTGGTGGACACTCCAGAATCACCTTCCGAGCATGCTGGAACCACGTCATGGACAGACTGCAAACACCTGCCAGACCTGCCTGAACCACCTGCAGAGCACGCCGGAACCACCTGATCCACTCCCCAGAACCACCTGCCACACATGCCAAAATCAACTGCCGGCTGCGCCAGAACCACTTGGCACATACTCCAGAATCACATGCCGCTCATGCCGGAACCACCTCTCAAACGTGCAAGAACCACATACCGGAGACGCCGGAAGCACGTGCTGAGCATGCCAGAACCACCTGTGCCACTCCACAGAACCACCTGCCGGTCACGCCAAAATCACCTGCCGGCTACGCCAGAACCACTTGGCAAACACTCCGGAATCACATGCAGGGCATGCCGGAACCACCTCTCAGCCATGCCAGTACCACGTGCCAGAGACACCGGATGCACCTGCCGAGCACGCCAGAACCTCCTGCTCGCCTCGCCGGAACCACCTGACGGAGATGTCAAAATCACCTGCCGGCTAGGCCAGAACCACGTGGCGCAATCTATGAAATCACATGCTGGGCATGCCGGAACGACCTCTCAGACGTGCCGGAAGCACGTGTGGGACACGCCGGAAGCACCTAATGGACAGACCGGAACCTCCTGGAGGACCCGTCTGAAAGACCTGCTTAGCACTCCGGAACAACCTGCTCGACTCATTCTAGCCACCTGCTGGAAATGCCAAAATCACCAGCCGGCTATGCCAGAACCACTTGACGGACACTCCGGAATCACCTGCAGGGCATGCCGGAACCACCTCTCAGACATGCCAGAACCATGTGCCTGAGATGCCGGAACCACACCCCGAACAGACCGAAGCTACCTGCCAGACCCGCCTGAACCACCTGCCGAGCACGCCGGAACCACCTGCTCGACTCGCCGGAACCACCTACCTGACACGCCAAAATCACCTGCCGGGTATGCCAGAACCACTTGGTGGACACTCAAGTATCATCTGCTGGACATGCCAGAACCAGCTCTCAGACACACCAGAACCACGTGCCGGACACGCCGGAAGCACCAGCTGAGCATGCCTGAGCCACCTGCTCGACTCGCCAGAAACACCTGCCGGACACGCCAAAATCACCTGCCGGGTACGCCAGAACCACTTGGCGCACTCTCCGGAATCACCTGTCGGGCATGCCGGAAGCACCTCTCAGACTTGCCAGAACCATGTTCCGGACACGCCGGTACCACCTGCCGAGTGTGCCGGAACCACCTGATCCACTCCCCAGAACCACCTGCTGGACACGCCAAAATCACCTGCCGGCTACGCCAGAACCACTCGGCAGAAAGTCCGGAATCACCTGCCGGCATGCCGGAACCACCTCTCAGACGTGCCAGAACCACGTGCAGGACACGCCGGAACCACCTGCCGAGCATGCAGGAACCACCTGCTCGACTCGCAGGACCCAGCTGCCGGACACGCAAAAATCACCTGCTGGCTATGCCAGAACCACTTGCCAGACTTTCCAGAATCACCTGCCGGGAATGCCGGACCCACCTCTCAAATGTGCCAAAATCAAGTGCCGGAGACGCCAGAAGCACCTGCCAAGCTAGCTGGAAGCACCTGCTTGAATCGTCGGAACCACCTGTGGGACACGCCAAAATCACCAGCCAGCTACGCCAGAAACACTTGGTGGACAATCCGGAATCAACTGCAGGACATGTCAGAAAAACCTGTCAGACGTGGTGGAACCACGTGCCGGGCACGGCGGAACCACCTCCCGGACAGACCGGAACCACCTACCGGACCTGCCTGAATCACCTGCTGAGCATGCCGGAACCACCTGCCGGACATGCCAAAATCACCTGCGGGCTAGGCCAGAACCACTTGGAGGACTCTCCGGGATCACCTGACGTGCATGCCAGTAACACCTCTCAGACGTACCAGAACCACGTGCGGGACACGCCGGAACCCACTACCGGACAGACCGGAACCACCTGCCGGACACGCCAGAATCACCTGCCGAGAACGCCGGAATCACCTGAACAGCTCGCCAGAAACACCTGCCGGACACGTCAAAATCACCTGCCGGACATGCCAAAATCACCTGCCAGCTACGCCAGAACCACTTGCCGGACACTCCAGAATCACCTGTCGGGCATGCCAGAACCACCTCTCAGACGTGCCAGAACCACGTGCCAGAGACACTGGATGCACCAGCTGAGTACTGCGGAACCTCCTGCTCGACTCGCCGAAACCACCTGCCGGAGATGCCAAAATCACCTGCCGGCTAGGCCAGAACCACGTGGCGGACACTATGGAATCACCTGCAGGGCATGCCGGAACCACCTCTCAGACGTGCAAGAACCACATGCCGCAGACTCCGGAATCACGTGCCGGGCATGCCGGAACCACCTCTCAAATCTGCCAAAATCAAGTGCCGGAGACGCCAGAAGCACCTGCCGAGCTAGCCGGCAGCACCTTCTCGAATCATCGGAACCACCTGTGGGACACACCAAAATCACCTGCCCGCTACATCAGAACCACTTGGTGGACAACCCGGAATCACCTGCCGGACATGCCAGAACCACCTGTCAGACGTGCCGGAACCACGTGCCGCACACGCTGGAACCAACTCCTGGACAGACCAGAACCACCTACCGGACCTGCCTGAACCACCTGCCGAGCATGAGGGAACCACCTGCCGGACACGCCAAAATCACCTGCCAGGTATACCAGAACCACTTGGTGGACACTCCGGAATCATCTGCCAGACATACCAGAACCAGCTCTCAGACACACCAGAACCACGTGCCAGAGACGCCGGAAGCACCTGCTGCGCATGCCTGAGCCACCTGCTCGACTCGCAAGAAACACCTGTCGGACACGCCAAAATCACCTGCCGGCTATGCCAGAACCACCTGCCGGCTACGCCAGAACCACTAGGCAGACACTCCGGAATCACCTGCCAGGCATGCCGGAACCACCACTCAGAGGTGCCAGAACCACATGCCGGAGACCCCGGAATCACCTGCCGGGCATGCCGGAACCACCTCTCAGAGGTGCCAGAACCACATGCCGGAGACTCCGGAATCACCTGCCGGGCATGCCGGAACCATCTCTCAGACGTGCCACAACCACGTGCCGGAGAGACCAGAAGCACCTGCCGAGCTCGCCGGAAACACCTGCTGGACATGCGAGAACCACCTGCCTGACAGGCCAAAATCATATGCCAGCTACGCCAAAACCACTTGGTGGACACTCCAGAATCACCTTGCGGGCATGCCGGGACCACGTCATGGACAGACTGCAAACACCTGCCGGACCTGCCTGAACCACCTGCCGAGCACGCCGGAAGCACCTGCTCGACTCACCAGAGCCACCTGCCGGACACACCAGAAACACCTGCAGGGTACGCCAGAACCACTTGGAGGACTCTCCGGGATCACCTGCCGGGCATGCCGGAACCACCTCTCAGACATGCCAGAAGCATGTGCCGGACACGCCGGAACCACCTGCCGAGTATGCCGGAACCACATGCTCCACTCCCCAGAACCACCTGCTGGACACGCCAAAATCACCTGCTGGCTACACCAGAACCACTCAGCAGACACTCCAGAACCACCTCCAGGACAGACCGGAACCACTTGCCGGACACGCCAGAATCACCAGCCGGCTACGCCACAACCACTTGTCAGACACTCCGGAATCACCTGCCGGGCATGCTGGAACCACATCACAGAGGTGCCGCAAACACATGCCGGAGACGGCGGAAGCACCTGCCGAGAATGCCGGAAGTTACTGATCCACTCCCCAGAGCCACCTGCCGGACACGCCAAAATCACCTGCCGGGTACGCCAGAACCACTTGGCGGACACTGCGGAATCACCTGCCGGTCATGCCAGCACAACCTCTCAGAAGTGCCAGAAGCACATGCCGGACAGGCCGGAACCATCTCCCGGACAGACCGGAAACACAGGAAACACTCGCCGGAACCACCTGCTTGTCTCACCGGTCCCACCGCCGGACATGGAAAATCACCTGCCGGTTACGCCAGAGCCACTTGGCGAACACTCTGGAATCACCTGCCGGGCATGCCGGAACCACCTCTCAGACATGCCAGAACCATGTGCCTGAGATGCCGGAACCACACCCCGAACAGACCGAAGCTACCTGCCAGACCCGCCTGAACCACCTGCCGAGCACGCCGGAACCACCTGCTCGACTCGCCGGAACCACCTACCTGACACGCCAAAATCACCTGCCGGGTATGCCAGAACCACTTGGTGGACACTCAAGTATCATCTGCTGGACATGCCAGAACCAGCTCTCAGACACACCAGAACCACGTGCCGGACACGCCGGAAGCACCAGCTGAGCATGCCTGAGCCACCTGCTCGACTCGCCAGAAACACCTGCCGGACACGCCAAAATCACCTGCCGGGTACGCCAGAAC